>NC_073360.2:34597500-34655000 GCF_027580225.2 Misgurnus anguillicaudatus | reverse complement strand
ATCTATTTATCGGTCTGCCTGTCTATCTGACTGCTTGTCTGTCTGTCTGTTGGTATATCTGTCTGTCTGCCTGTTTGTCTGCTTCTCTATCTGACTGCTTGTCTGTCTGTCTGTCTGTCTGCTTTTTAATTTGCCTGTCTGTCTGTCTGTCTGCTTGTCTGTTGGTCTATCTACTGTATTTGTCTCTTTTTCTGGTTATCTATCAATCTGTCTGCTTGCTGCTTGTCTGTTTATCTATCTGATTTATCTATATCTCTATCTAACTGTCTATCTCTCTGTCTGACCGTCTGTCCGTCCGTCCATCCATCCATCCATCCATCCATCCATCTATCTAGTATCTTTCTGTATCTGTCTGTCTGTCTACAATCTCTCTGTTTATATCTCTCTCTCTTTCTCATCACTGGTCACACTGTGTTGTGTATGCGTGTGGGAATGGGAGAGAGCTGCCAGTGGTCTTACGTTAAATCTAAGTCAGAGCTCGGCTCTCACACTGACGTTAAAAATGATTTATTGACGGTTTTATGGATCTTAACAGGAGAGGAAGAGTGAAAATTACACTGGATATCCTGATGACCTTTAAAGCAGCCTGTGCCACGAATAGATGGAAAGAAACCTGTGTGCGTGCGTGTGTGTGCGTGCATGAGAAGGATGGGGAAATGTGATATGTGAAAATCTGGTGCATCTTTCTGCAGTCATGGCCGGTTGCATGCTCGTGTGTGTATGTGTGTGTTGCATCAGAGAACAAGATTAATGGATCAAACTAACAAAGACAAAGAAAAACAGAGCATGCGAATGTGTTTGTGTGTGCGCTAAGCCCTTTACAGCTAAACACTGGAAATAAATACATAGCTTTGTTTGCAAACTCAGCATCTCTGGAACATTAGGCATAGCTCATCAAACACACAGACAGTAAGGCGAGATGAAAAACAAAACAACATTATTCCACAAACAATGAAAAACTGCATTGCTTGTTTTGTATCACGTCCAACAAAAGACTAAAATCTATCAAAACACACACACACCTGCACACACGAACACACCTGCTGTGTCATTAACAGATGTTGCTTTCTGTCTGTAGCCGTTTCTCACACTTTTCTTTATAAATCATTGCAGTCTGATTTAAACAACACAAAGACAAACTCACACATATCACATAACCCACTTCCATCCAAAACACACAGAGTCATCCGTACGATTATCTTGCTGTTAATTGCATCATAGACTGCAGGAGGTAATTGTGTTTGTCTGGATTGTAATTGGTCGGCAGCCGCAGTGCGGTGGGGGATGAACTTCAGACACGCTCAGAGCAAAACTAGATGTTATAGGGCAAATCATCAGCTCTATATGATTTTAAGTGCACCCCTATGCTTTGAAATTGTGCGTTGCATCTAAAATGCAAATGTGGCACCCATTATGTGAAAACCCAGCTGAAGTCACTTTTTGTGATTTAGTAATATAATCATCTTACATAATGTAAACAACATTCTGTAGTATGCTCTTCCGCCATACAATATAGTTATCATTTTTATCTGCCACGTTTTATTTTGTGCCACCACACTTACTGGTGTAACTACTTGTGTAACTGTCTTTAAATAGGGAAAACATGGAAGTGTTTGGTGGCTTCTAAATTCATCCCTGTTTGGATCCTAAGGAATGAATGGGGCTAGGCTAAATGCTAACACATTCACGACGCACTGTACAAAGATTAAGTGCACGCATTGAAAAAAAGATAGGTATGTATTAATTTATCTAAGTTGAGGTAAGAACATAGTAAACTATTGAAAACGGTGTTGTTTTCCTTTAAGCTTTTTCCAATGCTTCCAATAATTTAAAGTCATCTTGAGACCCCCTTAAAGTTTGTTATGGTTCCCTAGTAGACCCCTGGATGAGAAACACTCTTTTAACATACATTGAATATTTCTCTGTAAAAGCCTTCATTAGACATGAGGTATTATTTTGTACATGCCAGATCTTTAGAGATCAAAAGTGACCTTTAAAAATAAAACCAACACTGTAATAAACATTTCAGGTCAGCCAATTAAATACCCTGTCTTACTAGGAAATACATCAGACTACAAAAGACTACTTTCATAATCACTTCCATTACATTTTCTGATCAGTTCACATGGTGATCTGCTGTAAAAGCACTGCCAAATCTATTCAATGACCAACAGTCCATAAATGGCAAAACAAAATGGTAAAACTTGACTAGGGTGGCTGGAAATAACAAATAACTGGATATCTACAGCAGCCTGATGTAAGCAATTTTACCACAGTGCACCAACGGCATAGCAGTAATATGATGAGTCAGGTCATCTTCTTCATCCAGCACGCGTTCAGCTGCCATCCACCGTGATTTCCTTAGTCTCACGTAGATGCGTATAAATAGCACGAAGTGTAAAAATCGTGCAATACATACGCCAAATTCCACTTTGGCGTGCATATGATACGCCAGTCCTTCCCATTCACTTAAACGGTGCATCTTTTTTTGTCGTTTTATTTATTGGTTTCTCAATTCTTTTCTGTTTTTTAAACCATTTTCGCTTGGGTTTAGGGTTAGATTTTAGATTGGCTTAATGAAGTTATTTAATATACAGGTTTCTCCGTGTTTTTGTCCATATTTAAGCCATGGTCGCTTTGAGTTGGGGTTTGGGTTAGGATGTCATTTTTATATAACAAAAAGTTGTTCTAACCCTAAACCAAAGCGAAAATGGTAAAAAAGCAAAAATTTTTAGAAACCAATAAATAAAACGACAAAAAAAGATGCACCGTTTAAGTGAATGGGAAGGACTGGCGTATCATATGCACGCCAAAGTGGAATTTGGCGTATGTATTGCAAGATTTTTACACTTCGTGCTATTTATAAGCAACTCTGTGAGTTCCTGCCGAGTTGTGGCCATTTCTGCTGAGCACTTGCAACTTCTTTTACTCATTTTTGTAGATTTTTCATGTTAATTAAATGTCGTAGCCAATTCAGCTAAAGATCGACTATATTCACATCAGCTACAGAAAAACACCACGTCAATACTAATCTGCCCACTGTTAGCACAATAACTCAATAACGCCAGGCAACTGTGCAAATCTGAAAGAGACATATGTATGTGTGTTGTGCAGTAGACAGTAAAATGTTTTTTTTGGGGGGGAGTCTTCACTGAGAGCGATAACATTATCTTGTTATCTCCTGATGGGGGTTTGTTATTGAGCCTTATTACTGTTCATCATAGCCTCATTGTCTACTGGTGTTAATGACCTTCATGGGTTCAGAAGACAGCGTGGCTGTCCACTAGGGGTGTAACAATACATTGTTATGGATCGAGGCATCAATTCAATTTCCAACGATACGATTCATCGATATGAGGTACATTTATTTTGACATTCTTCGAGTACTCATTCCTTGACCTAACGTCCAGCTTCGCATTTCCGCAAAGCGCGCTTTTTCATTTATTTTTGTATGATAGTGTCAGCAAGTGAATGCATGCAGTAACAAAGTGGTTGTAGCAGCAAAAACACAGCAAAGGGGCTGAAGACGTTGTGACTGCTATAGGACGCAAATCGTGGGTATGGAAATATTTTGTATTTGGAGAAAATACCTTTGCCAGCACCAGCTAAAAACACTAAAGACTTTGACTGTTGCCATCATAAGCTTGATTTTATGTGACATTTTTCCCCTTATTATTTTTTTTTCTTTATTTGAAAAATGTGTATTTTTTTCTTAGTTTATGGTTTGAAATTTCCCACTTGGAACAGAGATTGTGCCATTTTTAGAGTTTAATTAAACATTATTATAAATTTAGGTTGCATTTGTGACTTATTTAAAATGTAACTGCTAAACTAAACACCTAATATTAAAGTATTGATAAGTTAATTGAATCGTATTTGCAGTGAATAAACGCTCGATGTATCTGCAAATACCGTACCCCGGGCATGGATAAGTGGTACTGTATCATATCGCAATGAACATATACACCCCTAATGTCCACTGATAAACAGGGTTTAAAGTCACCATGAAATTGAAATTGACAATTATTATTTTATTATGGAATATTGTAGTGTTTTTTATAAATGATTTATCTGTGCACTTATTTTTTTTATTCAAGTGCTTTCATAATCTTTAAAGTCAAAAATGTTAACCTCAAACAACTTCTCTCTTTCTTAAACAAGTCATGGCATGAGGGCGGAGCTATTGGGAACTCACTGCAGTTGATCGTCCTTGCGTTGCTACACTGTAAAAAGTGTAACTTGAATTAACTTTAAAAAATAATTCAGTTGGTAACACCTAAAAAAATGTTTTTTTTTCCAACTGAAATTGTACCACAGTAATTTAAGTATTACTAATTTAAGTCATTTTTAAGTCGATCCAGTGGCGGCAGGTGACTTCTTTTTCAAGGGCGCATGATGCAAAGCACATTTTTGTATGTAACCTGTCATGTGTGTGGCTCGTCATGTCAAAATATGTGTTCGGTGCGTCATGTGAACCAATGTGCATCATGTCAAAATACAGGCCTGCTGCAGACGCTTCGAAGGGGTTTATGATAAGTGAAACAAGCATTTGCCTGATACTTGCTAAATCTCACGTGTAATCAGAGTTTAGTGTTAACTGAGTGTCTTGCGAGTATTTTGTAAACGTGAGCGTTTCTTTTATCATAAACCCTTTCGACGCGTGTGCAACAGGCACTATTCTGACATGACGCATGATGCACATGACGTAACGAACACATATTTTGAAATGACGAGCAACACACATGACACTACGAACACATATTTTGAATTTGCGCCCCTTGGAAGAGAAGTCAACAGCGTAGCAAAGGCCAATTTCAAACGATACAATCAGTCCCCAATGGACTAAATCAAGTCCCACCCTACATTTTTCCTCTTTATTTCAAAGTCATTTCACTTGGATATATGTCACAATATGGAAATAAAGACAATCGCAAATTATGACTAATGAAAGCATTCTCATTAGATTTACATGTAAGTTCAGAATCTGTAATTTGTTTAATAATAAAAAAAAAACTTTTACGAAGTCGCTGAATAAAAGACATTTACAGCATATAATTTACATGAATTATTTACATTTAAGCATTTAGCAGATGTCTTTATCTAAAGAAACTTACAAAAGTGAGGAAAATAATAACGCAATTCATTCTAGGAGGCAATGATATGAGAAGCGCAACAATTATACCGTTACATAATTGATATTGATGACATAATGTCTGTCATCATGACATAATTGATGACATAAAGAATTTGCATTGCTTTCCTGTAACATTAGTGTGGCAAATGTCCAGATCATCCGAATTGATTTTTGTCAATAAAAGAGGAAGCAGCCTCACTTCCAGAACAAACCAGAAACTCCTGCAAAATCGACACAACATACAATCCCATCCTACATAATGTAAAGAACATTCTGTGAAAATGTAACATTGATATCTTTTACATTGACTGAGTCATTTCATAAATTTGAAATCAATGTGAACACAATGATTAAAATCAAACTTTGATGCTCCTAATTGCATTATGTGATTACGATGCTTCAACCTCAATGCATATGCGATATCAACTGCATATATAAATGTACCACAGAGACCATACAGAGATTACAAAGACTTTTTTGTAATCCGACTCTTATTAAATATGAAGGCCAAAGGTCACAGTGTGATCCTTGTCCCATTGCTTCCAGGTCACTAAAAGGCCACCACCATGTAATGACATTTTTAATCGCCCGTTTCAGTTTCACAAAGGGGGCTGCCGAGGGGTGACGTTTGGCAGTTTTATGGAGACGCAGAGAAACAACCGCATGATTGTTCTCCCCAAGACTTTTACAGTATGAAGGTTCGATAGTTTGAGGAGCCAAGTGGGAAAGATAAGTAAGAGACAAGAGACACAAACACACATTTATGTTAGAAGAGAAGGAATTGTGAGTGCGAGTGCAGGGCGGCAGGTTCCCCTGGGTAATGAATCTCCATCGCAGGACTGCAGGCCGACATACAACCCAATTAGTGTCAATGTGTTATCTGCCACGCACAGATATCCAGATAACCCTCAACACAGAGTCAGAACAAAAACCAGACATAGTGACATAAAGATAAAAACAGTCACCGTCCCCCAATCCTTAGGGTCTCTCACAGAGCAGTCAGGGCAGTTTGTCCTGTATAGCGATTTATTAGATTGAGAAACTTTTTTTTCTAATAAGTCTTACTCAAAGCTGGCAGCATGTCTGCATCTCGTTTCTTTAGCGCATCAATCAGACGCATCCCAAAACGGAAGACTGCGGATGTCGGAAAACCGACTCGCATTCCTTCCGCTTCAAATGCCTCGGTTTCTGAGGCGAAAACATGAAAGAGCGCAGGAGCGAACGAATGGCACTCGCTCTCTCACTTCATCTCCTGTCTTCCATCTATTCCCTAAAAAAAGATTTTGAAGTAGGTATAGCTGTTTTTGCATATCCTGCATTTGAAGGCAAGTATTAGTGTCGGGATGAGGCTGTTGAGCTCCAGGCATGAATCCCACATCTCCACAGAGAGAGAGAGAGAGAGAGAGGAAGAGCGTAACCTTCACCGCCAGGTTTAAGTAAACCGACATCAACTTTTGAAACCGCTACTTGGTATTGTTATTCATTAAATTGTCAGAAAATAACAATTTGTGATTACCGCACGGTTGTTATTGTTTGTGGAAAAACTTAAAACACGCCCCCATCTTTCTCATCCTTCAAAAACAATGCGGTGTGCTTAAAAATAACAATGAAAATAACAATGCTCACAAAAAAATACACGTGACTTCCAAGTGCGACAGCTAGTCTTTGTCCCTCGAGGCGGGAATTTAACACTGAATGGCAGTGAAGGGTGGAAGTTAAAATCTATTGTGTTGGCAGAAAAGTCATTTTTCCGCATTGCCATTTCCCAAAACCATTTACTTGCAGTTTCAGCCTTGAATGACTGCACTCAGAGAAAAAAGGCAATATGAAGTTTGATTTTTCACAACATCCATTTGACTTGAATAGAGGCGGAACAAACAGCAAAAAAAATTCATCTTCAAAAACCGAAGGGGGTGGGCGTGAGGGGGGACTTCTTTAAATTTGGAGATTGCATCAACCCAGCCGTGACTCTTTAACACGGCCTGTTACCATCTCAGCATAGACTCGGCGGCGGAAATTTAACACGACCAAAATGAAGCGATCGCCAATGAAGCGACAACGCAAGTTTAATCAATCTTCAAAGATGGCTATTTTATTCAGGCTCGATTTAGGCCAAACAGGGGCCGTATCTTTCAAAGCCTGGGTTCTTTTGATAGCCGCTGACCCGAACAAGCCTCGGTTCTAGTTTTGAATAATTCATGGTGTAAAAACAGGGTCCGGTCTCGAATAGGACGTCGATGACATTTTAGAAGCAGATGAAAGAGTCTGTGACCCCGTGTGATGGCTTCCTGACAGCATCTCTGTTAGTATTCTCGGTGGCGGTGGCCAGGGAGGCAGGTAATTGTGACATGTTTTACATCAATGCGCTCCCTAAAGCACGGGTAAAAGCACCGGGATCTCATTTGCTCGGGACGGTCCGAAACATCAAACCATTACACCGGCTAATTCCGGCTTTGAAATTCGGTCGCTCAAGTCAGCCGAAAGAATTTGCTGTTAAAGACGGAGACCCAGACGCAGGGAGATTAGCATAATCAGTCCACGGGTGAAGACGTTTGGTAAACGCCGATGTGATTAATGCCGGCAATTACCTGGGATAAATGCAAATGCCATGCTGCGATCACGAACAACATCGATCCGAACGTACAGCCGTAGAGAGTTTGTCAGGTAATGGTATACATCCGTAAGCGCATTCACACAACCTGACCCATCTCATTTATATGGACACATCTCCATCAATCTAGCTTCTTCCTGAGATTATAGCAGCAGAAAGTCTTGATAGAAAAATGTCTATTTGTGAAATATAAGTCACACGCACGCTCTTTCCCCTCATTCAATGCCATGGCCTTTCTGCCAGATCACTCCGCGGCAGGTCTGCGATTTATTGTCAGGCCAACACGATTCACCCTCCATTAACAGAGCCCACTCAAGGCTGCCTTCAATTAACATGAGGCAATCAATTAGCCGGGCAGCAGGCAGCGCGTGACTACCGAAACTTCAGATGGGAGATGAGTGTGTGCGTGTGTTTGAAATATAAGGACTCTGGTCTTTTCAGTAGGGTAATCTTAACAGACCGTAACTCTCATGTAGCTATCCTAGACACGCTTTTAGTGCTCCTGGAGTGTAGCGACCGTCTATAAAGCCAACCAACTGAGAAACATAGGCTGTATGGTTCCATAAAGAACCTTTAACATCTGCACAACCATTCTGATGCACAAAAGGGTCTTTGTAGTGGATATAAATTAAAGGGATGTTCCACTTCATAAAAAAATATGATAAATTACTCACCCGCGTGTCATTCAAGATGTTAATGTCTTACTTTGTTAAGTCGAGAAGAAATAAAGTTTTTTTTTTTTTGAGAAAAACATTCCAAGATTTTTTCTCCACACAATGCAAAAAATGATTTTCTTACTTAGTATTTTTGACTTTTTTTCAGTAAAAATATCTAAAATTCTTAAATTAAGACAAATTTCCTGATGAGCAAAATGACCTAGGAAAATACATCTCATTTTGAGACAAAAAAATATAAACTTTAAGCGAATTTGTGCTTAAAACAAGCAAAAAAAATCTGCCACTGGAATACCAACATTTTTCTTGAATTAAGCGTAAACTTTAGTAAGTAAACTTTTTTTCAAGATTTTTTTTCTTACTAAACAAGACAAAAATACTAAGTAAGAAAGTCGTTTTTTTGCAGTGAATGCAATTTAAAATGGCAGTTTTCAAATAAAAAAGATCCCAACTGAGGCATAAGGGTCTTATCTAGCAAATCGATTATCACTTTCGGCAAAAAAAGTACTTTGTAACAACTTCTTGTCTTGCACTAGCCGTGTGATGCGCCACCGCGACCTTACGTATTACATAATCACGTTGAAAAGGTCACGCCAGTGTTCACAAGTGTGGAGAAGGGAACCATTCCGACGTTGTTGTATGTCAAATGATACTAATAAATGTCTTAGTGTCAGTGTATTGTCTAACCCTAACCCTAAAATGGTCCACAATTGTGCGTTTCACATATGTAAAGCATGATTTTTCAACGTGATAACACAATACATAAGGTCGTGCTGGCGCATCACACGGCTAGTGCAAGACGGGAAGTTGTAGTTTCAAAAGTACCAATTTTTTAATCTGACAATTGTTTTGCTAGATAAGACCAAGCGTGCACATACCAACTAATTTAACAATTTATTTACACTTCAATTATCCTTTTTCCGAAGCTGTTTTTTTACAGTCATTTACTGTAGTTTTTAATCACGCTGATGTAAATTCAAGTGTTTGTTTTTAAAATAAGTTTGTTTTTAGTTAGTTATTTAATGCTTAAAAATGGTGATGTGACGTCATAATTGACAGCTGTGATATCTGCATTCTGCGAGAGCGAGGACGGGGCCTTAATTTCGCGGCTTTATTTCCTGCTCACTACTGCGGAGGACTGGTCCCGAAATCACTGCTGCGCAGATTCAAGACACAAGATGTCAGCGCCGTATCGGGACACTGGCGGCTTCACTTTTCACCATCGTCTATCTTTTTTTACAGTCTAAAGATAAGACCCCTATGCCTCGGTTAGGATCATTTAGAGCTCTTTTAAGCTGCATTAAAACTGTTGAGGTCCACTAAAGTGCATTATATGGAGAAAAATCATGGGGGTGAGTAAATTATCTGGATTTTTTATGAAATTGTATTAATTATTTAAGAAAGAAATGTGCTTTCAATAAAGTACAAAGTTCTTTGTGAAACCAAAAATGGTTCTTCTATCGCATCACTGCGAAAAACGTTTTCAGCATTTTTATTTTTAAGTGTAGATGTGCAAAAAGCTTGGCAATTGTTTTTCAACCTAATGTTAAGCTGTGCTCTTTGTGTAATAACTCTCTCTCTCTCTCCCTCTATCAGTCAGTCTCTATCTATCTCTTTCTCACTTCCTGTTAGGAGTGAGTAATGGTTTTAATGCTCCCTGAGATGTGCATACTAATTCAATCAGGGAAAGTGATTCATCGCAGGACCATCAGTAATATGGAGTGTTTAAGGTGTTGCTGATTAATGCATTCTCATCCAAATTCTTCATCTGGATATGATAACAAATACAGAACATTATAATGGCGAATGCTTCAAAGACCCAATGTGAAGTTTTGGTACATTTGTATGCATTTGGAAAATGTTTTTATGCAAAGAAACTTATAGCGCTATAGGGCATATTAGCTTGTCAGCAAGCTACCTGCTACTACTACAGTGCTCCTGTAGCACAACTGGTAGAGAATTGTGTTGGCAATGTAAAGTTTGTGGGTTTAATTCCCATGAAAACATGCATATTGCTAAGATTTAGCTTGAATGCACTGAAGGTCGCTTTGAATAATGCATAAATGTACTCCAATATTGTGATACCAAAACTACCACTACATTTATACTATGCAACAATAACTACCAGATATTTTACAGTACAATGTTTTAAAATGTCCAAAATCCATAGAAAAGTCTTGGATTTGATTCCTTATCCACCTATCCATTTATGTCTTAGATAAATGCACAACCATACCTGTCCTGGTTGTCGTGCAGACACTTGGGACCTGGAAATTCTCTAACACAACCTCCCCTCACACACACACACACACACACACACACACACACAAAAGCAAGCGGTCGATGCGTTCTGCGCCAGCCTGTCAGACACGATCAATACATCATTCGTCCTGTAACGAGCCCGAGCCTCTCCAACTCTTCCTCTCCTTTTCCATCTCATGATTATTCCCCCTTTCTTACCTCTCCTTCCCCGATCGATCCCACGTTCCACACCGGCCTCAGTGTAAAGCACACCGCAATTAGAGCGCCTTCTAATCTTCCCCGCTGTCTGTCTCCCATCCACTGCCTTCCATTATGTATGATATAAAACCCTCCTCACCATCGCTAATGAAATCAAACAGGATTCAGAGGTATTAAGTCACTTAAACACTCGACAGGGGTTCGAGAACCGATCCTGATGGAGCTCGATGGATTGCGGATATCCGTCAACGGTCCACGCGCGGGTCCACGCGCTGAAATGTGACTGCAACGTCTCAATTTTCAGAACGTGCTGATGCTCAGATGTCTCGTGTTTGGATTGTTTCATGACATTAGTCCCTTTCACACATACAGTCTGTACTGGTAATTTACAGGTAATTTGCAGTTAAAAATGTCATGTGTGAACAGAACCTTTCCGGTAAATCAGTGCTCCCAATTTACCAGTAAGACAGGTTGTAAGATTAACGGTAATTTGCCGGTAAGCGCTGTGTGTGAACAAAAATATAGCATTACCGGCATTTAGATGACGTCAGACCGCGCTGACAGATCGGGCGGGCCAATCAGAAAGTTTTTTATACAGGTGACGCGGTTTCCCCCAGACTGTTTACGGACGTTTCCACACACATGTTGCTTAAAAGTCGAGCACACCTGAAGTTAACATCCACATTTCTTCACCAAAGTTGTTTAAAACAGCTTACCATCTAATTGCCAAATTGCCGACGCCCTAGCACACCATCTGTGAAGCCTAATGTGCAAACGCGCAGGTTCCGTTTGACGCCGCCTAACGCAATGCTGTTTGGTCACGAGCAACTTCGCGACCGTTTGCCACAGATGTGAAAACAACAAAATACGGACCGTGGACATTAAGTCATAACCCGCCGTTTACAAATACGACACGGACGGAGCTCGCCGGCCGCGCGCCACAGGTAACTTCCGCTTTCTCTCCGAGTTTACCGGTATTTTGATACTGATGTGTGAATGATGTCTTACTGGTAAAAAGACGGAACGTCACTGCATGTGTGAACAGTGAACAGGTAAATTCATTCTGGTAAATTCATGGTAATTTACCAGAATTACTGTGTGAAAGAGGCTATTGGTGCCAAGTAATACAAAAGTATTTAAATTATTATTATTATTATTTTATTAATATTATTATTAATCTTTAAATAAGAAACAACACGTAGCTCCACGTCAAAGCAAATGGCTGTGACTATAAAATACTTTAAAATGTAACATTTTAATATGTAAACTTTGGGAAAATATTTTTTTATTTAATCTTGAAATGTGTGAAATATTAAGCAATTTTTTTATATGAAATGGCCAATGTATGTGGACAATTAACTGAACTATATATCCATAAACCTAGACAAAATACTTTTTGTTTATCGCATCAAGCTGTTGATTGACTCAAACACAAACAGTACAGGAGATTTTGTGTTTTTAATGATGCGTTGACTTGATAATGAACATAAATCCACAAATAACAAAGGGTCTTATTGTGTGTAGATGTTACAAATGCTAACAACTCCCAGATGTTTTCAACATCTGCACATCGTTCACAGGGAAAATATGACAGATAACTAAATAAAGTAATACATTTTTAATTAAAACATCAATCAGAAGAAAAACAATAGTATCCAAGAAAAGATCTCTCTGTATTATTCAATAACAGTAAGAGCTGAAGGATCTCTGGCTAATGAAAGCTAAAGTGATGAGCTTCAGTCTTAATTACATCATATTTGGCAGACGAGGACTTAATGGCACTTTTAACCATCGAACCCGTCAGCTATTTTCAGCACTCACGAAATGAAATCACATTTTGTCAAATCGGCCATTAAAAATGCCAATAATTATAGTCAGAGACTCAAGATAGAAGATAAAGGGCTGACATGGAGCATTTAAAATTTGCATGAGTCTTAGCATGTTTTTATGCTTTTCAACCTATCAAAATAAATCATAAACCTGGTGATTTTTAACTTAAAGGCTGGGTGCATGATCTCTAAAGGCCAATGTTGATATTTTAAATCACCTAACCCAATAGAATCTAGACCTTCTTTTGATAGACCCGCCCCACACATAAGCAACCCAGGCAATGATGTCTGTTAGTAGACACGCCCCTTACTGCTGATTGGCTACAAGTGTGTTTTGTACTCGTCCCGACTCCAAAGTGTTTTTCAAAAATCATGCACCCCGCCTTTAAACTACGACTTATTGTACTATACAGTGGTAGCCTAATTGTGTATTAAACAACCCGATCTTGCAAAGAAAAGTACCAAATTTACGTGGTTGGGATTTTGTTTAAATTTATACAGTACACTGCAAAAAATGATTTTCAAGAAAAAAAATCTTAGTATTTTTGTCTTGGTTTCAGTAAAAATATAAAAAAATTCTTAAATGAAGATGCTTTTTCTTGATGAGCAAAACGACCCAGAAAATATTGTTAGTTTTCGGACCAAAAATATAAAATTTAAGTGATTTTGTCCATAAAATAAGCAAAAAAAATAAGCAAATTGTTCTTGATTTTTTTCTTGAATTTAGTGTTCAAGATTTTTTGCTTGTTTTATGCACAAAAACTAGACTTATTTTCTTCGATTGTTTTGCTCATCAAGAAAAAGCATCTTACAGTTTTTTTCCATTGGTTTGGCTCATTTCTTGAAACAGAAATTACATTCTCAAAACTCTAAGATCATTTGGCAAAACAGTCTTACAGTTCAGCTCAACACTATAGCTCACTTGCAAAAGCTCATATATTTCCCAAAACTGTTCATTCATGCTTCAAAAATAAATTCCTTTTTCATATAAAGCGTCAGTGCCACAAAAATGGCAAATATCCTTATCCTTGCTTTGGCTCATTTCTTGAAACAGACTGGACGTTCTCAACACTCTTGGCGCTTTTGTCAAAATAACTTGGATGGTTCGGCACAACACCATGGTTCACCTGCAAAAGCTCATACCTCTCCCAAAACCGTTCACTCATGTGTCAAAACTAAATTTCCTTCTCATTTAAACAGTCAATGCCCCCAAAATGCTTTATCTCTTTGGCATTGTGTAAGCACTGCAAGTCAAAATGTTTAGATGTTTTGTCACTATGGCAGAGGACCATTGAAATATACCTTATGTCCACCTTTCAGTCTTAGACCAGTCCTTCATTGACAATGGTAACTGTACTGTTTTTGGTCTAGCTAACAGAATACAATTGTGTATAAAACTGAAAAAAAAAAAAAATAGGATTTTAGGGTAAGAGTAGCCTCCAAGGTTTGACACCAAACATTGCACTCACACTGCCAAGGAAATTGTAACCACTTTTATTCACACACAAAGTAACTTCCATACACCAGACCAAAAAGAAAATATATAAAGCATAATATACTCTAATATAAACACAAAAAACAATGAAAATTATATGCAGCCTACAGTGCTGTAAATAATGCGGGAGTTTCAGAACTAACATTTCTTCACTGGTCGCTGTCCTCACCCTTCCTCTCCTGGCCACCATCCTCACCCTCCTGACCATCCACACGCTGCTGTCTGTCTGGCCACAGATTCTCATCCACATCACAGTGTATATTCTCCCTTGCAATGCAACGAGGGAACAAAACAGCTTGCATGTCGCAACCATCCCCTACACTGATCTCCTGTAATATCCTAACATGCAGCGTTCATCATGGAGCAGGGACCTTTGATTTTGAGCCCTATGCTCATATATCTCCACCTCCCAGAGGAGAAAAACTCAATAGGATTGAGGAAAGGAGAGTAAGGTGGTAGGAACACCATGACCATCCTTGGATGAGTAGTGAACCAGTCCCTGATTAGCAGGCCACGGTAGAAATTCACATTGTCCCATACAATGACATATTGTGGTAGGTGAGGCCCGACGAGACCTTTCTCATTTTGAGGGATCAAATCAAACTGAAGGCGGTCCAAGAAGATGAGGAGCATCTGTGTATAGTATGGGCCAAGACTGGGGATGTGAGTGGCCACACCATTCTCAGATATGGCATCAAACATAGTAATATTGCCCCCTCACTGGCCTCGGACATCCACCATGGCCCGGTGGGCAATAATTTTATGGCCACGTCTTCGGCCCTTGGCCAGGTTGAAGCCAGCTTCATCCACAAACACGAGGATGTGAGGGGCCTCGTTTCCTTCCAATGCCATTATTCTCTACAAAAGTGTAAACTCCTACTTTGTTAGTCAAGTTTTAGTTTTCCCTGACTGTCAATTGCTGTAATAAATTTATCAAATGTTCAAAGCATTCATATATGTTATTCATGGTATTATGTTCTTGACTCATTTTGCCAATTGAACAGACTATTGTGCATGTGATGACTTATACAATGAAATAACGCTGACACATTTTGGAGTAAACAACCATTAGACTGAGAATCAACCAATCAGTTTAGATCAACAAGATCTATTCACTTGGAAATTCTGCTAAATGTAGGCTAACTGTACTTAATCAGTTGCAAAGATGTACTGAGCTATTGAGACATGTACTTAGATATTTGCAATTTGATGAAATGAATGAGAAATTCAATTCTGTTGTGAACACTTGCCACGTGGTTTGGAGGTTTGTCCATGTTGTTTTGAGAATGTAATTTCTGTTTCAAGAAATGAGCCAAACCAATGGAGAAAAACTGTAATTGAAGAATTTTTAGATATTTTTACTGAAAACAAGACAAAAATACTATTTTTTTTCTTGAAAATCAGTTTTTGTAGTGAATGAGTTAAACAAATACGTATGATTGGTGATGCACTGAAATGAAAATTTTCGTCCGAAAGCAATATAGAAATTCTGGATGTACTTGGCTGAAAATTACATTTAAAAAATTATATATTTAAAAAAAGGTTTTGTATAATTGTATTAATATTAGACTTTTTAGCTTCATTAATTTAACTAATATTTTTTTCTTTCGACCAAAATCCGATAATGCCATTTTCTGCATTTTTTTTTCGTATGATTATTTATTAAAGCAGAAATGAAACCCCATCCATATCCTTAACATTTCAGGGGTGAAATCATAATGTCCTAAAACTTACAAATGAGTTTATACGAATTCATACGAATTAGTAACTTCGTACACTCTAAAAACAAACGGTGCTATATAGCACCAAAAGTGGTTCTTTGCTCGTAATCATAGAAGAACCGTTTTTAGTGCCATATAGCACCGGTGAAGCACCGGTGAAGCACCTGTGTAGAACCATATAGTGCTATGTAGAACCAAATGTGGTGCTATAGTGGTGCTATATGGCACCTATATGGTTCTACACAGGTGCTTCACCGGTTCTTCACCGGTGCTATATGGCACTAAAAACGGTTCTTCTATGGTTACGATTCAAATCAACAGTTTTGGTGCTATATAGCACCGTTTGTTTTTTTAGAGTGTACAACAGTTACGTATTGCCACGAGATTTGTGTTCGTATTAAAGGCGGAGTGCACAATGTTTGAAAAACGCTTTGGAAAAGGGAGTCGGGCCGATTACCAAAACACACTTGTGGCCAATCAGCAGTAAGGGGCGTGTCTACTAACCGTCATCCTTGCCTGGGTTGCGAATGTGTGAGGCGGGTCTATCAAAAGAAGGTCCAGATTCTATTGGGGTAGGGGCGTGTTTGTTTAGGTGATTCCAAATATCAACATTGGCTTTCAAACATTGTGCACTCCGCCTTTAATTTCAATGAAATCTGGATAATTTTATGAAGAATATGTCAAACTGGATTACTAGATGAAACTTTATGCTCATTTAAATTCATGGGCGTAATGGACTATCCTCTCTTCCCTATGGATAGTGCATCTGCCAACATCTGGCACCTCAGCCTGTAGCACGTTACGTGCAGCGTGTTGTCGTCAGGTTGAAAAATAACCGATCACTTGCTGAATGTGGGTGGTTGAGGGTGGGCAGCACACGCCGGGGGCTTTTTTTGCGGTCTGCTGAGTGCCCTTTGCCCTCACTGGAAGACGCATAAGGAGGTGAGAGTGGAGGTGTCTTTGTGTGTGTGTGAAGGCCATCAGCAGGTCATTTGTGTTTTTATAGCACATTAGCTGATATAGTGAAGACAAATGACTGGTTAGTCTTTATCAAAGCATGTCTTTTTGCCAAAAAGCTGGCAGGCATTAAAGATGCCACTTTAACTACTATATAGGAAAATAGTACTTCTAAAAGATATGTTTAAAATAATGCACAATATAATAATGTTGAGACAACATTATTGATGACATTATTGATTGCTGATGTCAAACACCGTGTCATATCAGCATTCTTCATGGGGCGGGTCGCCTTCATCATGAAAAAGATGATGAAGGTTAAGATCTCTTCATCATCTGCACAGTATGAGTTAATAAACAATTATGCAACTGTAGAGTCCAGGACAACGGTATTATTGATTATTCAATAAAGATGAAGAATAAGTAGTAAAAAATACACGGAGCGCAATCAAATACGTTCTGGCTCATTCAGCATTAAAGGCTTACTTCCACTTTATTTTAAAAAGTGATTACCAGAACGCCAGACTGCAACTATTTAGTGAGGAATAACAGCACTAATGTGTTTAGTAGCATTGTTTTGTCATTATTCAGATGTGATGCTGCTCTCGGCAGAGACTCTGAGTGGGCAGCAAATCAAGGTCGCCAGTGAAATATAAATATATAAACAAACAGACAGTAAAAGATGGGGGAAAGCTTTTAAATGTTTAAGCAGGCGGCAGGGGAGCTGTGCAAAGCATGCTCTAATGTGTCTAAGTGAGAGAGATAGAGAAAGAGAGAGAGAGAAAGAGAGAGAGAAAAAGAGAGAGAAAGATCATAAACATCTCTCTGCTTCTTCTAAGTGGAGTTCTGAGTCATTTTACGGTTCATATGAAAGAGTTGCCGTTAACAACAACATCACTGTACAAGGCCTATATAAAACATGAATGAAATACACTATAAAAGTGGCCCCCAAAATAATATGTACCAAAAAATAATACTTTTGTACCACTGGACATATAAAACACAGTTAAAATGAACACACAGAAGTATTTGGACACTATAATTTTTCACTGTTAAACATTTAGTGAAACTAGGTCTGGGCGGTGTTTCATTTTTTTGGTAATACAGCGCGGAAAACAAGTATTTGACACATCGGCATTTTTATCAGTAAGGGAAAAAGACCAAGGAAACAATGAACTGGTTTCAAAGAAAGAAAATCAAGTTGCTTGAATGGCCAAGTCAACCACCTGACCTAAATCCCATAGAAAATCTATTGAGAGAACTGAAGATCAAAGTTCATTAAAGAGGCCCAAGGAATCTTCAAGATTTAAAGACCATTTGTGTGGAAGAAGGGCCAGAATCACTCCTGAGCAATGTAGACGACTGGTCTCTCCATACAAGAGGCGTCTCGAAGCTGTAATCACCAACAAAGGCTTTTCTACAAAGTATTAAATAAAGTGTGTTCAATACTTATTCCCTGTGGCATTTCACTTTATATATTATGACTCAACTTGTATACTTAAATGTTCTGATTACTTTTTATGAATTGAATATTTGGCTTGATGTCTACATCTGGTGGAAATTTTGTGTTAATGGCCCACTTAGAAATCCCCTTACTGATAAAAATGCTGATGTGTCAAATATTTATTTTCCCCACTTTATATCCACATTTTTTCCTAGTGGGATGAGACAATTGAACGTCCAGAATCACTCCTGAGCAATGCAGACGACTGGTCTCTCCATATAAGGGGCGTCTAGGAGCTGTAATCACCAACAAAGGCTTTTCTACAAAGTATTAAATAAAGTGTGTTCAATACTTATTCCCTGTGTCATTTCACTTTATTTATTATGACTCAACTTGTATACTTAAACGTTCTGGTTTCTTTGTATGAATTTAAAATTTGGCTTGATGGCTACATCTGGTGGAAATTTTGTGTCAATAGCCCACTTAGAAATCCCCTTACTGATAAAAATGCTGATGTGTCAAATATTTATTTTCCCCACTGTATATCCAAATTTTTTCCTAGTGGGATGAGACAATTGAATGGGCCAGAATCACTCCTGAGCAATGCAGACGACTGGTCTCTCCATATAAGGGGCGTCTAGAAGCTGTAATCACCAACAAAGGCTTTTCTACAAAGTATTAAATAAAGTGTGTTCAATACTTATTCCCTGTGGCATTTCACTTTATTTATTATGACTCAACTTATATACTTAAATGCTCTGATGTCTTTGTATGAATTTTAAATTTGGCTTGATGGCTACATCTGGTGGAAATGTTGTGTCATAAGCCCACTTAGAAATCCCCTTACTGATAAAAATGCTGATGTGTCAAATATTTATTTTCCCCACTGTATATCCACATTTTTTCCTAGTGGGATGAGACAATTGAACGTCCAGAATCACTCCTGAGCAATGCAGACGACTGGTCTCTTCATACAAGAGGTGTCTTGAAGCTGTAATCACCAACAAAGGCTTTTCTACAAAGTATTAAATAAAGTGTGTTCAATACTTATTCCCTGTGTCATTTCACTTTATTTATTAAGACTCAACTTGTATACTTAAATGCTCTGATTTCTTTGTATGAATTCAATATTTGGCTTGATGGCTACATCTGGTGGAAATTTTGTGTCAATAGCCCACTTAGAAATCCCCTTACTGATAAAAATGCTTATGTGTCAAATATTTATTTTCCCCACTGTATATCCACATTTTTTCCTAGTGGGATGAGACAATTGAATGGTCCAGAATCACTCCTGAGCAATGTAGACGACTGGTCTCTCCATATAAGGGGCGTCTAGAAGCTGTAATCACCAACAAAGGCTTTTCTACAAAGTATTCAATACTTATTCCCTGTGTCATTTCACTTTAATTATTAAGACTCAACTTGTACACTTAAATGTTCTAATTTCTTTGTATGAATTCAATATTTGGCTTGATGGCTACATCTGGTGGAAATTTTGTGTTGATAGCCACTGATAAAATGCTTATGTGTCAAATACTTATTTTCCCCGCTGTATATCCACATTCCTAGTGGGATGAGACAATAGCATCTATATCCGAACAGTGTGATATCTCCCTCTTTCTTTGCAAAACATTTACCCTATCGCAATTCATCCCAAAATTCCTGAGATAAGAATTTCAGTCAATATCACCCAGCACTGAGTTCAACATGTCCATAGTTAATATGATGAACTGCACCTGTGGTTACCCTGCTAGGACACCTGTGTGAACTGACTTCAAACATCTACTAAAACTGACCTTGAGACCAGCTGGTTGAAAAAGTAAGAACTAAAGTTCTGAGAAATCAATTGTTTGCTTAGTTTGATACTTTGTTTATGAACGCAGTGACATTTTCTCTTGCTAATCTTTTACAGTTTTATGTTTGAATATAAGTTTACTCAGCGACTAAAAACAGGATGAAGTAGGCCAGCGTCTGTAGTATATGTATGTGTATGAAAGACCAGTTGATCAGAGACAGCCTGTCACGTCACGCTGGGTAATCCTTGCAATAACGTCTGTGCTGAGTGAGATAGCACAGCGGAGAGCTATAGACATCACTGCAGCATGCTGTCTGCACACAAAGAAGCCTGGGGCCTCAGGGGCCCGACCTCACCGAAAACACGTGCACATGCATATTCACACAAAGAAGCATTTATACATCGTCTAAATGCTTAATTTATATTTTGTTCCCATACACTGTTAGAAAAAATGGCCAAAAAATGGTCCCAAGTGTCACTAGGGCAGTAGGTCCTAATATGTACCATTCACATTTGCAACACATTCTCACCCCATGTCGTCAATATTTGACGCACTTGACCATGCGTCAATATGTGACGCGGAGGGTATACCTTTCGCGTCATTTTTTGACGAACTGGGGACTTCAATACTATTACGTCCGTTGCATTCTCCTATTTCCTATTTTCTTACAATTTTCGCGTCGGTTCCGGGCTAGATTACGCGAAATTAAACAGTTGTCACCTGGCGTTGGGGTTAGAGTTAGGTATGACAGTTGTCACCTGGCGTTGGGGTTAGAGTTATGTTTGGGTAGGGATGTCATTATGTAAATCTAACCCTAAACCGACGCGAAAATGGCAAGAAAACAGGAAGGAGAATGCAACGGACGCAACAGCACTGAAGTCCCCAGCTCGTCAAAAAACGACGCGAAAGGCACACCCTCCGCGCCACACACCGACGCATGGCCAAGTGCGCCAAATATTGACGACATGGGGTGAGAATGGGTTGACATTTGGTACCAATATGTACCTCTGAGTGACAGCTACAGTACTACCCCAGTGACAACCAGGGACCATTTTTTTTTTACATTTTTCTGACATCAGACATTAACCATTTGCATATGGCACCAATAAGTACCTCTGAGATACCAATATGAACTCTTTGGGTGCAAAGGTTAAGTTTTAAAAAGGTACTACTACCCCAGTGACAGCTACCAGCCTTTTTTTTTAAATATATTTTTCTGACAATAAAATGTCAATTTACCAAATTGTTACATACTGTATAGAGGAAATGCAACTTTGACAACAAGCAATTTACAAATACAAAGTTATGAATATTCAATTAATGTAGACTTACGTGATAAATCATGCACAATAAATAATAAAGTAAACATGGTCAATTTGATTTAATTTTGTTTTTAAACGTATCCATAAATAGTCATAATGTGATTACAGATCATACAGATATCAAAAACCATTAACAGAACAACAAACTCCAACCATCCATTTAAACAATGTGACTCACTACAGCTAAATGAACCGCAGGGAACCGGCAAGCTATTGTGTTTAAAGTCTTTATAATCAATAGTTTTACTGGAAATCAGGATACTAAACAGACTGAACTCGAGCACATTCAGATGAGAGCAGTTGCTTTAGCGTCTCTTTGCCCCGTGGGTTGAGAAAGAGATTTAATGTTCAAGGGTCATCTTGTGCTGACAGCAAGTGATGAACTCGAAATGTTTTGAAATGAAAGAGGGGCTCTGACAGACGTACACTGTGGGACGATACACTCGCACTACTGTTTCACTGCACTGGTGATGGACTGATGGGAGACACAAGCCTGTTCTTTAAGACAACACATGCTGTGTCCCAGATACACACAAACTCTCAAGAGAGCATAAAAGTAATGGAAGGCACGCACTTGAAGTTTTTTACAGGGACCAGTGTTGACAGGGCCATTAACAGGCCTCTCTGTTATTTCATGACCTCAAGCTGAAATGGCCTGAATATAC
Organism: Misgurnus anguillicaudatus; assembly: GCF_027580225.2. Lineage (NCBI taxonomy): Eukaryota > Metazoa > Chordata > Actinopteri > Cypriniformes > Cobitidae > Misgurnus > Misgurnus anguillicaudatus. Next base: position 34,632,892 of record NC_073360.2, on the reverse strand, counting down.
AGGACCTCGGAGTCCTGACAGCGATCTTTACTGCTCATCGGAACGCTGCGCTCACACTAACAGAGACGCAGATACACATTTCACGCATGCAGACTGGGAACAATATATCTGGTTTCATGTTTTTACAAGTCACCATTAAATGTATTCAGATATGTATGTGTTAAAACCAGTTAAACAACTAATAACAGAGGCCGATTACATTTACAGAGATCTATAAACAAAAAAACACGTGTGGAGTGCAGCAAGACCATTAAAAAAATGTCAAAATGTATTCACTACATGAATAAGTTAATATTTATGATTTGATAATTATAATAACGATTAAGAGGAACACAGAATGTCATAATTATTAAAGACATACAACTACCTCTGATGATGTCATAGATATACTTTACACCTGAGGACTTACCAGAAGTACCTCTGGTGATGTCATAAAATACATTTGATGAATTATTAGAACTACCTCTGATGATGTCACAGATATAAACCTGGTGACTTATCAGAATTATCTCCGATGATGTCGAATATACTGTACACAAGATGACTTATTAGAACTAACTCTGATGATGTCACAAAAATACACCTGACTTTTCAGAACTACCGCTGATGATGTCACAGATATATCTCTGATCATGTTATAGATACTGTATATTTGATATACTGTACCGCTGATGATGTCACAGATATATCTCTGATCATGTTATAGATACTGTATATTTGATATACTGTACCTCTGATGATGTCACAGATATATCTCTGATGATGTTATAGATACTGTATATCTAATATACCTCTGATGATGTCACAGATACAGTACTGTGCAAAAGTCTTAGGCCACCATCACCAGCTTTGTTGTTTTAGGAAAGTTTTAATGTCCATCCATATTTATTTTTCACTTTTTTAAGATACAAAGAGAAACTATAGAAAATATGTACACAAAATTAAAAACAAAACAATTTTAAGAAATAAATGTCTTCTTCAGGCATCAGTCAGTATTTAATGTGACCTCTCTTGGCACAAAACACATCTTTTTTTTAGAAGACTGAAGTCATGAAGTCATTCGATTAGACTTAGAAATTAGGATTTAATTTCATTTAGGTTTAAGAGATCCTGCAGCTGCCTACTATTGCTTAAGTTGAAAAGGAGTTTTCCCTAAATTCTTGACACTTATACTTTTATACTGTTATTAATATTACATACACATTTCCTGTATTTTCTGGTTGTGTTCTAATAAAAATACTGAGAAATAATTATATATGATCACTACACAATTGCAAAAACAACAAATCTAATGGTAGCATGGTGGCCTAAGACTTTTGCACATTACTGTATATACCGGACCTTTCAGAACAACCTCTGATGATGTCACAGAAATACACCTGACTTTTCAATACTTAGACATACACCTGAAGACTTAACATAAATACCTCTGATGATGTCATAGATATACTGCACACCTGAGGACTTACCAGAAGGACCTCTGATGATGTCATAAAATACATCTAATGAATTATTAGAACTACATCTGATGATGAATACACCTGACCTTTCAGAACTACCTCTAATGATGTCACAGAAATACACATGACTTTTCAAAAATACCTCTGATGATGTCATAAACATAAACCTGAGGACTTAACAGAACTATCTCTGATGATGTCACAGACATACACCTGAGAACTAAAGGTACATTCACATTATAAGTGATTTTGTCGCTGTGTGTCTCTCGTCTCTTTCAGCGAGGTCATTCGGGGGCGTTTCTAAATCTGGTTGTCATAAACAAATGAGAACCGTCCACTCCAGTAACTGACGAGAGATGGGTGATGTGAACTCCACTGCTTCGCTCTCTTGGGTAGTCGCTCCAGAAAGTTGTCATCATTTGCATAAAGGTAAACTTTTCTTAACATTGTCGCGCGACTGAACACGTCCCATCCTGTCACAAATGGTCACAGTCGCTCGTGTCGCCAAGCTTTCACTGAAATTAATAGGATTGCATCGCTCTGCTACTGCTAATCGCTGCTAGTCTGAATGCAGCTTTAAAGGCGGGGTGCACGATCTCTGAAAGCCAATGTTGACACTTGAAATTACCTAAACAAACACGCCCCTACCCCAATAGAATCTGGACATTCTTTTGATAGACCCGCCCCACACATGCGCAACCCAGGCAACGATGTTGGTTAGTAGACCTCTTACTGCTGATTGGCTGCAAGTGTGTTTTGGTACTCGGCCCGACTCCCTTTTCCAAAGCGTTTTTCAAAAATCATGCACCTCGCCTTTAACAGAACTACCTCTGATGATGTCACAGAAATACACCTGACTTTTCAGGAACTACCTCTGATGATGTCACAGAGGCTTCTACAGTTAATAAAGAATAAAAAACAATAAAAATAATAATAATAATATAATAAAGATGAAAACTCCACTGTGATTAGCTGCTATTTGTTAGTTTCCATGCAAATTAAAAGGAAAGCATGCAAAGGTCTCATCTTTTAGATACTTTAAGACATTTAATGATGATGTTAGACTATGTATCAATCTAACATGCCTTTTAATATATATAGTGTGCTGTTGACTGAGGGCAGGACCCCAGGGGTAGAACGATCGAGACATCTTTTTTGTAGGGGGAGTGAAGGGTCATTAAGTTCATAAAGGTCAGCTGGGCATTTACCCCGACAAAACTCACAGATGAAGACAAATCGAAACCACCTCCATACTGCCGATAGCCCGAGGGCATAGGGCGGTTTAAGGGGGTGGGTGCGTCTCAAATGATGACACGATCCCCCCAAAACGATGGACTCGCTACAGTCAATCCATCCTGACCTAAAGGTCAAAGGTTGAGCCATCAGACAGCGGAAGGGACAGGTTGCTTTCCCGACCACGTCTGTGTATCAGGACAGACTGTCCTCTTCTCTCAAACAGAAGGGAGGCAAACACAAAAGCACAGAGGTCAATGCTAATGGCTGTCAATTAGTGGCACTTAAAGCTTTAGTGCTTGTGCAGAAGGGCAGGACAAGAACGTGGCAGCAAACAGACACAGAACAAGGCTTCAAATGACCCGGATGCTGATTAGACACCCAAGAGTTTCGGGAGGAGAGAGAAACGCAAACAGTCATTAGCAAGAAGCTACGTCAATGTACGTTGACCACTCCTCGTATGGTACTTAACTGAGAGCTGCTGCTATGTCGGGTCTTTTGTCCACCTCTACATTATTCACACGTGTTAAACTAAAAAGAAAGAGGAAGAAAAAAGCAATGATAAAAAGTCGATTTGGAGGAATAATCTCATGAAGGCTTTGAGAGGACAGGGCGCACAGAGTTGTGCTCTATGGCTCGTGAAACAGCTGAGGGGAGATCGATCATTTAGCTAACTGAATATCTCATCAGAGAACGGGTTTACTTTTGATGCTTACGCCCGGCTCTGGGACAACAACACATTAGAGACAGAATTATTCAAGAGTTTACCTCTTTAACATTTCAATGTGGAGGACAGAAAGCCCCTTGAGAAAATAAAACGATCTTTTGAGTTCTGCTATGATCCGTGACCTTTACAAACATTATTTAATACAGGCTGTTGATGTTTTCATTTGTGGTCACTTTAATATTTACTCATGTTATTAAGAACAAAAGGCCAAAAAAAACGATCCAACGCAAATCGCATTATTCTGTCTCCGTGACTGATCGGTAGATGATGAAATTCACAGATCAAGCTTTGGGTGATATTTGATGCAATCAAGTCAGTCAAATAACAAATAAGTACCCGAGGCGGGGAGTCGTTGTGGATTGTGTATGTGATGGCAACATCCAAACGGCTGAAATAAAGGGGGACTGAATGTTTGGGGGAGAACAACATGACATTCTCCACTGCCAAACCTGTCATTTGCTACCTTGGCAACAGCTCGAGAGAAATATTATTCTCTGTGTTTGTGCATTAGGAACGTATTTGTAAATATGTGGATGTAGGATGTTTTAATAACATGAAGTCAAAACACAATTATTTATAACATATGAATGTGGATTATTTCATTTGCATGTCCACCTGAAATCAAATTTCCTCATTTAACCTGTAAAGGACCAAAACGCTGCATCTGCCCTTTGTGCTTTCGTTACCCCTTCATCGATTGTGCCCTGAACTGAGACTATCTCTCTGTTTGCTTTGAATACCGCGGGTGAAATAAAGAGGACGGCACAAAAGACTAAAAAATCAGACGGCAGTAAGAAGGTTTATCTAGCGCTGCCATGAGGGAATGCTGAAGAGGATCTAATTTGAGAAAAAGATGCCTATTCATCTTGACTGGCGGCCCAGACTTAATCTTGCCTAACGCCCGCAGATGGAGGACCAAACGCTTCAAACGGACACTTTGAAGCTGCTATTTACTTCAAAAACCAAACATTTTGTTCTGATGCTTAGTGCAAACGTGTTTCTGCTTTTCTCACCAAGTTTCCATCTAGAAGCTGTCTATCTAAAGCTGTTTATCAATCTATCCATCTGATCCATCATCTATTAATCCATCTATCCATACATCAATCCATCCATCTATGCATCCACCCATCCATCTGCATCTATCTGTCTTTCAGTCTGTCCATCCATGCATCCATCCATCCATTCATCTATCCATCTATGTATCCATCCATCTATCTATGTATCCATCCATCTATCTATGTATCCATCCATCTATCTATGTATCCATCCATCTATCTATGTATCCATCCATCTATCTATGTATCCATCCATCTATCTATGTATCCATCCATCTATCTATGTATCCATCCATCTATCTATGTATCCATCCATCTATCTATGTATCCATCCATCTATCTATGTATCCATCCATCTATCTATCTATCTATCTATCTATCTATCTATCTATCTATCTATCTATCTATCTATCTATCTATCTATCTATCTATCTATCTATCTATCTATCTATCTATCTATCTATCTATCCATCCATCCATCCATCCATCCATCCATCCATCCATCCATCCATCCATCCATCCATCCATCCATCCATCCATCCATCCATCCATCCATCCATCCATCCATCCATCCATCCATCCATCTATCTATCTATATATATATCTATGTCTGTCTGTCTGTCTGTCTGTCTGTCCATCAATCAATCAAATCAATCAATCCATCCATCCATCCATCCATCCATCCATCCATCCATCCATCCATCCATCCCTCCATCAGTCTATGAATGTATCCATTTATCTATTTATGCATCTATCTATCTATCTATCTATCTATCTATCTATCTATCTATCTATCTATCTATCTATCTATCTATCTATCTATCTATCTATCTATCTATCTATCTATCTATCTATCTATCTATCTATCTATCTATCTATCTATCTATCTATCTATCTATCTATCCATTTATCCATTCATCCATCTATCCATCCATGAATCTATGTATCTATGTATCTATCCATCTATTGATCTTTGAATCTATGTATCTATCTATCTATCTATCTATCTATCTATCTATCTATCATCTATCCATTTATCCATTCATCCTTCTATCCATCTATGAATCTATGTATCTATGTATCTATCCATCTATCCATCTATCGATCTTTGAATCTATGTATCTATCTATGTATCTATCTATCATCTATCCATTTATCCATTCATCCATCTATCCATCTATCCATCTATCCATCTATGAATCTATGTATCTATGTATCTATGTATCTATGTATTTATCCATCTATTGATCTTTGAATCTATGTATCTATCTATGTATCTATGTATCTATCTATGTATCTATCTATGTATCTATGTATCTATCTACGTATCTATCTACGTATCTATCTACGTATCTATCTATCTATCTATCTATCTATCTATCTATCTATCTATCTATCTATCTATCTATCTATCTATCTATCTATCTATCTATCTATCTATCTATCTATCTATCTATCTATCTATCTATCTATCTATGTATGTATCTATCTATCTATCTATCTATCTATCTATCTATCTATCTATCTATCTATCTATCTATCTATCTATCTATCTATCTATCTATCTATCTATCTATCTATCTATCTATCTATCTATCTATCTATCTATCTACCCATCCCCCATTCAGTCCATCCTAAACATCCATCTAATTCTTTTTCTTTTTTGGATAGATCATTTATTTCCTGTGCCTCTCTCATCTGTGCCACAGGGATCAGATTCTCTCTTTATACTGTGTAAACACATTCAATCCATCATGATGGAAAGTCTGGGTCAAGCTGCCCCCCCCACTTCACTCTTCTCACCCCCGAATTATCAGCTATCTGTATGAAAGATGGTGGAGTTTAGGTGGATCCATTTGGGCAGCTTTTCTCTCTCTCTCTCTGCCCCAGGTGACGGTGCTAAATACTGTTGTCTCCAGGGGAAGTGAATCACCTCCCCATTTATATCATGAATGAGCTCTGCTGGCCTGTTTGATTCAATCTGTCAAAGAGCAGGAGGGAGTGCATCTCTACTACAAACACAAACTGAGAAATGGCAAGCTTTTTCCAAAAGCTTAGAGAGAAAGATCTATCTACATCACAAATCACAGAACTAAGTTTTCTTAATTTATCCTTGCACACGTTTACCCAAAAAATCTGTTCACCGTACAGTCATTTAACAGACAATGATCCTCACGTGAAAACAAGCCACATATATAAAAACCATAACCCATAGAGTCTGCACAGATAATACAATGATGGATTTTAGCGACTGAAAATAGAGAGGAAATACAGGCCTACAATATTTCACTGTGACATTGTGGTTCCCTCTGTGTGTTTACACGACATGTGGTTGCCAAGCAAAGCACCGCATCCCTAGAAAAGCACCGGGTTCGCGTCCTTTGAGAGTGACCTAATAAGCATTTGGAGAGGTGTAATGAGGGTTTACGAAACAAAACAGGTGGAGCGGATACCTGGGGAGCGTCAGGTCTCATTTCACACCTGATGCTATTGTCATTCCATACTGTATGTTTATGCATCCACTCAAACAAACATCTAATGCAACACAGCCAATACAGTTACTCAGTTAAAAAAACTGAGAAACACCTCCCAAAAAACACACAAGAGGTCTTTTTCTCCACGCTGCAGTCTGTTCTGGCAGTAGCCTCTCTTCTGTAAACCCTCCATCTGCCAAAACACACAGCGCACTTTCTCAAAACCCTGAGCTCCAAGCCCCAAAGCATGTCCAAACAAACACAGCACACCACAGAGCAAGAGCGCAAGGAAAAAGACAAAAAAGCCAGGACATGGAGGACACATCAAGCCTCTCCACACATTATTAAGCAATATGTTGTAATTAATTGAATAGCGGTCCTGTTGGCTGCAGCACGTTTCTCATTAGAGCCGAAGCTCCTCTACTTCACCTAATGAACAATAACAGCGCTCTCCAACACAAACGCCATCAGAGACTCACCGAACCGCGGACCCTCGCTCTAATTGGCTGGCTTAAGGAGAGGGGGCGGCGGCTGTCATAAAAAGGCAATAAAGAAACGTCAGATGAAGAATGCGTGTGTTACGCTTAAATTTGTGCAGGGGAAAAGTCAACAAAGTCTAAAAGAGTTTGCAGATGAAATTTGAGTGAGCGAGGGGGAAATTGTATTTATTTTTCAGCAAGTTCATTGGTTAACAGGCTGTCGCACGTTAAAGGTGATCCGAAGAAAAGCAGAAATGATTTCATTAAAGTGAGGTGTGTGAGAAAACATCGGCACGTGAAAGACACTTCTTGATGCTCAGCCAAACACCGTGCAGGGATTTTCCTCTTCATTTACCTCTCTCTCTCTCTCTCTCTCTCTCTCTCTCTCTCTCTCTCTCTCTCTCTCTCTCTCTCTCTCTCTGTCACTTGCACAGCCAACAATCTACACTGCGAATCTGTCGTGGTCCAGAAGATTACAATGAACAATTACCTTTTCTTACTGTGAGGCAGATTATTTACGGCTAGGCGCAGCACGTTGCCACGTGGTACGGTACAGAATAGACGGAGTTAAAATTAAATTCTTCACTGGTGAAGATCAAATGAGCTGGGCATCTCATAAAGATTCAGAGTATGTGTCTGAAGGGTCAAAACCGAGTCTCATAATTGCAGCGAATGTTTACAGCAGCTTACGTAAAGACCTGTTTTTCCTTTGTAGCGATTCTGCCACCAAGTTAAATAAAGAGCAAATCTTTCGTTTATGTAGATTTGCTTTTATGGGTTGTGTATACGAGAAAATGAATTGTAAATCATAAAAAATAACATGACTTACACAAATATATATATATATATATATATATATATATATATATATATATATATATATATATATATATATATATATATATATATATATATATATATATTATAGACTGTAAAAAAATATAGACGACGCGACGTCGCCTCCTTCCATTGTATTGAATTGAAGCTAAAAATGTCTGACCATGGTGGTCGCATGTTACTAAAAACGTCAGCCAGTACTGCAGCCAGCCACCAGGGGCCAATCAAAGAGCCAGAGGCTTCACTTTTTAAGACATATGAGGCACAACCGATATATATGTGTGTGTGTGTGTGTGTGTGTGTGTGTAAGTAATGTTTCACTTTATTTATTATGACTAGGGGTGGCACGGTTCATTAAAAAAATCCGAACCGTTCGGTTCGCTTGTCTCGGTTCGGAGCGCGTGTGTGTCGTACGGTTCAACGGTTCATGGCATGCGCAATGTATGTAGCCTCGTGCCCTGTATGTGACCTCAGATAGCGTGTTCCCCTTTCGCGAATAGCGCGAAAGAAGAGGTGACTGGTGTGGAGAGTGAGTGCTGCCGGTCATGTTACGTGTAGAAATGGCAAGAGGGAGAGAAAAAGAAGTCTGCCCGCAGTGGGAGGATGCGCCAGCGTCGTATAAGTTTGGTGTGTGGAAACATTTTTTTATTTCATGTTACCTATGATGACAGCGGAAATAAAACAATAGATAAAACTGCAGTCAATGGGGTGAATGTGTTCGAACAGCCACACGTGACAGCCTTCTCTCCGACCATTTATCTAATCTGAGGTAATGAACACTCTTTTACGTCTTTTTGTATTCAGCGCTATTTTTAGCCTTTCGTTGATAAAACGAAAGCGGCTGATTTCCGCGTAGTTTCATTTTGCTACCGTTTGAAAGTTGCGCGATCTTATTTCATAAACTGCCCCTTAAAGTAATCAGGACAGAAGTGGTCAAAAGTGGACAAAAGAGACGGATTCAAATATTACAGGTGTAAACGTTGTTTCTCTCTCGTCCACATTTAGGGCTCAGTCACACCAAAAGCGTTTATGGCAGTTGCAGGCGCCTTTTTTGAATGATATTCTATGGGCAGGGCGCGTTTGCGCGCTGTTTATGCGCGCCGAGCGCCTTGCGGTTTTCTGCCGCCTGCCGCGCACGCGTTTTTGAAGGAGCGCTGAGAGCGGAGGAGCGCCTGACGTCATTCGCGTCTTCCATTGTCCAATCGAATGAGGGGAGAGGCGGGCCTTACGTTGTGGCGAGGGAAGTTTACAGTTGCTTTGAAGAACCGGACTCCACTCGCTCACTCTCTCCTGCGTGTTTGTGCTCCTCTTATCCTCAAACAAGGTCAGAGCAAGCTCCCTCTTTTTAAAGTTTCTGCTAATATGACAGTTAACAGCAAAAGAGCGCTCACCTTCAATATTTGATTGACAAGACAGCTGACTCGGTGGTTGCTTAGCAATATGAAAAGCCGCGCTGCACTGCTCTTTTTTAAAAAAAGGCAGTGCGTCGCGCCTTGCGTTTGCAAGCGTTTAAAGCGCTTTTGGTGTGACTGAGCCCATACTCTGCATTATTTAAGCAGCCTCTCAGTGATAAATCTTAAAGCTACACTGAAGTTGGCATTTTGATAAATGCAAGTTATCTTTGTGTGCTAAAAATGCACACAAAGTTCATTTAGATGGCAAAACACATTCTCTTTTTTGCCAAATAAATGATATAACTTTTTTTAATACTGTATCCTAAATTATGGATAATTAATACATTAATAAGATAATACACTTCTGGAGTGTAAAAAAAAAATAACAACAAGAACCGTACTGAACCGAGAACCGTGACCATAGAACCGTGATACGAACCGAACCGAGGGTTTTGTGAACCGTGCCACCCCTAATTATGACTCAACTTGTATACTTAAATGTCCTGATTTCTTTGTAATAATTCAATATTTGGCTTGATGGCTACATCGTTTTGTGTCAATAGCCCACTTAGAAATCCCCTTACTGATAAAAATGCTGATGTGTCAAATACTTATTTTCTCCGCTGTATACATATACATTTTATTTAAAAGAAAATTACCAGATGAAGGTCCAGTAACTATTTTTACATTAAACATGCAAATGTGCTATTAAATTATTGAAATATTAAAATCTCAAGGGGTACTTCAAGTAAAATAATTTAGGTCAATGGGGTCCGGCTAACAACAAAGTTTGAAAACACCTGCATTAGCTGAACATCTGCAACAATCCCATCATGCACGTCTGCTGCCCTAAAAAGCACTCACAACCACACATATCCTGCTTTAGGCTAACGGTTTGGGAAAAGCGGCCCATTTAACTCTCTTTCAATTTTAGACAGCAGAACAAACAATAAAGCGGCCCTTATGCACACCACCGGCTCATAAAGACAAATGTATTATATACCATACACAAAGTCCACATCTGAAGCATTGCGAGTAGCTTAACATAAATGTCAATTCCAGCCACGTTCAGTAATTTAACAATAACCGGGGTGGATATTATGAGGTTAGTGTGCTCTGTTGAACTCCTTAGTTTGTGCACTTCAAAGTGCCCTCAAAACTCGGCAAGCACGCAAACCGCAGGTGCAAACAAACATGGCATGATCAAGCGACAATAATTATCCTTGCACTTTATAAATGGTTCGTCCGGCGGTCACACAGTTGTTCAGCTTTTGGTCTGAAAAGCTTGTAAACACCATCTTAAAGATGAATGGGTGTGTCTGTCCTTTGCAAAGCCGGCTGAAATTAAACTACAAACTATAAGCAAACTTAAAGAGTTGACCAAAAACCTGTTTTATCCATCAACAGATGCCCTTTCTGGAGATGATGTCATTAATTACAGAGTATATTTCTATACCAAAGCGCCCATATATTCAAAATTGAAATGTGGAACGTTGTGGTCAACTATATAGTGCATACATCTAACATTTACTCGTTTTGTCTGCACAACATTAACAGAGTAAACACATACTGATTAAACCAAAAGTCACTTTTGATAAAAGCCTCAAATGCATACATGAAATGTAAAACCTGCACTGGCCAGATTTTTACACACTGAACACTGAACAGTCTTTGTACCAGCGGACACAGATCCTTCGCCAGCGGTTCCAGTTGAAGATAAACGCAACCACCAGTGTATTGAGAACAAAGACGGCCCCTCAGAAACTGCTATCAGATGCTGGATAAACACTAAAGTGTGTGTCTCAATCATTGCTGGTAACCTGTAGCAACGACCCTGAAGAGAGCGAAGTGTGAAAACGAGGAGGAGGATGAGGAAAAAGAGAGAGAGAGGGAACCTTGACCTGAATTACATGAAATTTTGTTACAAAGGGTCTCTACCCAAACACATTTTGTATGGGCTTATTCAACAAATCTAATGAAGTCTATGAAGCTTTAGAAATGAGGTAAAACAATCCATTTCATTTAAATGCAGTGCAATTATCGTTCTGAAACATCATCGCTATGAACTACGGAAAGGAAACGAGTCCAATCAATCATTGTCATCTTCACAGAGTCATAAATTAAAGACTGCTAACAGCTTCTCCACATTCAGACGTTTGCTTGACAGGAGGTCAAACTGAGAGATCTATGCGATTTAAAGTCCCTAAGAAACTGAAATTTTTATTTTTTAACGGAATATCGCAGTATTCCTTATAAACAATTTATTTGTGCGGGTCATTTTTTTTTTTAAATGTATGTGCATTCAAAAACTGTACTTGCGGCGATTCTTTTCTACGTTCAATGTCAGCTTGACAGCTTGGGCGGAGCATCTGTTAACCCCGCCCACTGCAACTGACAGTCTGCTGCAAGTTTAATTTCTAAATGAAACGCCTAGTTCTCTATGGTTTCGTACACACTGCAAACTTTCGGGAGTGACAACCGCATTTAAATGCGGAAGTGAGTCCCCTAAATGTTCGTTTCATGTCTGTACGAAACAAGATTCACTCCTGAAAATGTGATGATTGACACAGCAACGTTCTGCCGTGTTTATCACTCACAGCTTTGACCAAAATAATTGAACAGCGTTATGTTTTGCAATAAACCTCCATCTTGGTGTTGTGTATTGTGCAGTGTCTTGCAGTGTTGCCAGGTCCTCGTCTTTTTTTGTACTTTCATACCGTTTTGGCGCTTAATTGTTTATGGCTTTTGGCTCATGAAGCGATCAAGTTTTTGGTGTTATTACAGTGTGAAGGTGTCAGTCCCAATATTTTGATCTTTGAGGTAAAGCATTTGAATTTATTTTGGTTTATTATTGGATTAATTAATTAACAATTAATTACAATTAAATCATAAAATGTAAATAATTTTAAAATAAAAAAATAAAAAAACATTACTTACACAAATATAAGTAATGTTTCACTTTATTTATTATGACTCAACTTGTATACTTAAATGTTTAGATTTCTTTGTATGAATTCAATGTTTGGCTTGATGGCTACATCTGGTGGAAATTTTGTGTCAATAGCCCACTTAGAAATCCCCTTACTAATAAAAAGCTGATGTGTCAAATATTTATTTTCCCCGCTGTATATATATATATATATATATATATATATATATATATGTATATATATATTTTTTTTAAGAAAATTACTAGATGAAGGTCCAGTAACTATTTTTACATTAAACATGCAAATGTGCTATTTCATTTTTTAAATATAAAAATCTCGGGGGTACTATTATTGGATTGCTTGTTCGCTGTTTTTTTTACGTGCAAGATCTGGCTACATTTGTCAGCAAACGCTCGTGCCTCTGTTATTTTCCATTTTCCATGGAACACTTTATTATTAGTTGTTCAGTTCGGTTATGTACAACTATGAAGAGTTTCTGTAAAGGCGGTTGTCACTACCTGTATTTTGTGGGAATTAATTTGGTTGTAGAATCCAGTTGTCAGTCCCGTAAATTACTGAACTGTGTGTGTGTACACAACAGGATTAAGCATTAAAAGGTGAAGTGACAACCAAATTAATATGCAGTGTGTACGGGACCTATATCCAGTCAATTAACGGAGAAAAACACAAGCAACGGCCCGCTACTTTAATCATTTGATATTCCATTTCACTTGGAAATAAATCAAAATACGGAAGTCAAACACCACATCCTGTTCAAGTTGACTTTTAAGTTATACAGCAATGTCACATAAACATCAATCACACAGCACTTTGGTCCCAGAAAATTTCCTGTAAAATTGGCAGAGAGGCTTATGTTTGAACACAAACACATCCCGTAAATGTTCTGGGATCACTTCCGTAAAGAGGACCTAGTAACATTGTCGTAAAATTTACGGAAACATTCTGTGTGAACAAGAGGCAGAAACAATGCTTATGTTTTCCGGGGTATGCCAAATCCTGGAAAATCATTGGCAGTGTCAATGAACCAAAAATCAAACTATGCTGGACAAATACTGGACGCATTTTCGTGTATTTTCCGTAATCTCTGTGTGTAAAGGGATATAAAGTAACAGCACACGCTGTAACATTTATTCACCCAAAAATGTAATGTTTTTTTCCGGATAGCCTACAAATAAAAAAAAGAGAGAAATCAGAAAGAATTTAAAATTAACACTGAGAGCGAGAAACCTGCCTACAACACAGGTCAGCATGGGTGGAAACATGTGCGTGACATAATGTCAAACGAAACCTTCATTTCCTTCCTCCTCACGTTAAAAAACTAGAAAAACATGTCATTCAGCCGCTCTTCTGAACTGAGACGAGTCCATTTAAACCAATTAGACCCACTCTCCTCTTTTATCTGTTCCCTCCATCTCTTCCTCTCCAGTCATCCCAGCAGACTTTAAACACACACACCGGGCCTCACCGAACAAATATTAACAGCACACACTCACAGGACGACCTGCATTAACTCGACGTGGGAGTACACACTTTTAAAAGGAGGTTGAACACATTTAGGAAATCCTGTTAAGAGCTTTGGACAAGAGCTCATATATGTTTATTTATCTCCCTCTCTCTCTTTTCCTTTTGGTTCAGTCTCACTTTATTTTCATTGAATCTCCTTCCTCTACTGAGAGTCTGAACTACTGAAGCAGTGAAGATTTTGTTGTTCTTGTGTGAAGAACCATCTGTTCCTCGTGTGGACTTGAGAGCTGGACATTTTCTCAGGATTATGAGAGCTGATAGGTACATATTTGAGGAAAATCAATTTTAAACCACAATAATCTTATTAAGACGCCAACTGAAGCGCAGAACATGAGATGATAATCGATGAGAAAAAGAGATTATCAACATTTAAGAGATGTTTACAATTCCCATGAGTCAGTTTATCAAAAATAATGAACTATGACACCCTGTAAATATAAAAGATTTGTATGTTGTTAACGCTTTCGTTGCTTTATGTTTTAGCTCAGAATACAGACATTATTTTCTATAGGCACACTGAACTTAAGGTGAAAGACGACAGCATTCATATATGGAGAGACAATGGGTATATCTGGAATAAAATAATGCGAATTTCATTTAACGAGCAGTGTTGGGGAAAGTTACTTTTAAAAGTAATGCATTACAATATTAAGTTACTCCTTAAAAAAAGTAACTAATTGTGTTACTTAGTTACTTTTCATGGAAAGTAATTCTTACGTTACTTTTAAAGGCGGAGTGCACAATGTTTGAAAAACGCTTTGGAAAAGGAGACGGGCCAACTAACAAAACACACTTATAGCCAATCAGCAGTAAGGAGCGTGTCTACTAACCGACATCCTTGCCGGGTTGCGTATGTGTGGGGCGGGTCTTTTAAAAGAAGGTCCAGATTCTATTGGGGTAGGGGCGTGTTTGTTTAGGTAATTTCAAATATCAACATTGGCTTTCAAACATTGTGCACTCCGCCTTTAAGTTACTTTTGCGTTACTTTTTCTTACTTGGCTGAGGCTTGATCTCTTTCAGGCCTTGCAGGTGTTTTTTATGATCGCAAAAATGTGAAGCTCTGGCCTGCCATCTCCGTCATCAAACTGTTCCCGCTCAGGCGCACAGTGTGTGTAATTCTACGTTAATATGTTCAGTTTAATTTAGTACATTAATTTATTTTTAAATTGAATTAATTAAACTGAAAAGTAACTCACATTACTTTTTTTAAAAGTAACTGAAATATTAATGTGTACATTTATAAAGTAATGCGTTACTTTACTCGTTACTTCAGAAAAGTATATTAATACGTAATGCGTGTTACTTATAAAGTGTTACCCCCAACACTGTTAACGAGTTGCATTGAGTTACTTTAGCATTTTTTTTATTCACTTTTAAGTAAAATGTCTTAAATATTGTTAAACATCAATGAATTGATAAATGAATAGAAAGATTTCTTTGCAGAATATTGGATCATTTTGCAGATCGAATTGAAAATTTGAAGATTAAGATCACATCGCATTATGGGATATAATTTCCCACGAAGCGTGGGCTTGTTGTATTGCATGCATACTAAAAATGTGCATGCTATGCAAAGTATGTATACCGCAAAAAAGTAAAAGTAGTGTGCATTTTCAAACAGCTTGTGTGTGTATGTAGTTACACTTACCTGAAGTTGCGGGCAGGAGGAGACATCAGTCAGAGAAAAAAGAAAAGAGAAAGAAAACATCACGATTAGATTTGATTATGAATACATTTACATATTTCATATCATATAGTTTCACAATTTCCATAAAAAGCCGTGTATGCAGCTCTCTCCATTCCCACACTTACACACACAAACACATTTACAGTCATCTAGTTTTCCAACTAACAGCTGCTACTGTTGCACTCTGACCTATGACTAGGGGAGAAATTCATCTTCACAACCTTGACCATCCCTCGGCTTTATTTTCGCCTGGTGGGCGTCTTATGGTTCTGTATTATTCCATTTCTCCAACAAGAGAAACAAACTATATCCTGCTAAGGGATGCATCAGCCTCGGGACGGATCAGTACATGATAACAGAGGTCAGCGTGTGTGTGTGTCTGCATTTGACATGTATGAACTTCAGAATTTCAAATGATCAGAGTTCAAGGGATTATTTCAGTCTTCTTCGTTATATGAGCTCCCATAAATAACCGACACAAGCAAGTTTAGGTCTTACCGTGGGTTCACACCAGCCGCGTTTGAGGCGTAAAAATCGCATCTATCGCGCCTAGATTGCCGCTTAAACAGTTTGAGTTTACTCGCTACATTCGCGCGTGAAAATCTAGTCATTGAGACATTCACGTGGAAATTCGCGTCATGGGAGGGGTTTCGGCGACTCCGCTCGCATTCTGTCATCACGTCACTAGTAGAGCAAGCTCCTGATTGGTTAACGTGGCATGTTTTTTCGCCTAAATTCACATTTTTAAACTCGCGGGTTTGCCGTGGCACGCTCAATTCGGCCAATTTGCGCGAACTAGTCGCACAAGACCTCCAGACGCGCGTCAACGCGTCTTCACATTGACTTAACATTGAAATCACTCGCACTTGGTGCCTCTACCGTGGCTGGTGTGAACGCAGCATAAAAGTTTCACATGTGCCTCAGACACAAATCGGGTATGATATTAGTGGCATCAGGTCTCAGATAATTTAAAATGAATGTTTTTGCTGAACGGACTTCAGAAGACCCAAACTATCTTGCGTGTGTGCATCGAGTCCTTTTTCAACCCCTGCTCTGTTTGCCAAAAGCCATCGTGTGGCTGGCACAAGATTATTTTTTGTTAAAACCACACCCGTTAATCAATTTTTGAAATTATTTTACATTTTAGCGGTTACCTTGGTGTCATCTTCAAATAACAAAAGGAAAAATTTACCAGCGAGACAAATTGAATGGAAGGACACCGGGCTATCTCTCTGTCAGACTGGTGCGTGCAAAGATGCAGACTGCACACACCTTGGTGCCGTTTACATTCAGGTCCAGTTGGGTAAACTTCTGCAACAAGGTGAAGCTCAGAAGAGCAAACCTTTACTTCAAGGGACCTTCATCTGCGTGTTCCAGATTGCTAGGATCCTCTCTGTGCTTCAGGAGATCAACATTTCACAGCACTTCACGTTCAAGTCTGTTGAACTAAACCTAACTCTTTCAGATGTGCCAAAAATGGCCACCGGATTGGACTCTGGTTTAATTTTCTCTGGTTTGTCACGGGTTGGGTCTTTCGTTATACAAAATGATTTATTCACATCGGGGTTGGGTAAAAAGTAATTCGGGTAATTTCTAAAAAGAACCCCTAAAAGAGACTTTTAAAGCAGAGTATAAAAGACGCAGGCAGCTTGTGCGGATAAACTCGAGTCTGTCTATAGAGTCTGCAAGAGAAATCTCTGTCCATTGTGCCGTACTGATTGTAGTATTACAGCACCTGCTCAGAAATGAAATGATTTACAGAAGCCCCGCTGAACGAACGGCAAGAGACGATCGTGTCTGGTTTTGATTCTCTCCAAGGATTTTTGAAAATCTGTGAATTCAGGATATAACACACAAGTGCCATTGTAGACCTGTTTGCTTTCAAGATTTTTTCAAAATGTCAAATACGTCTTCGTTGTCCAGAATGAATATGTGAAGTTGTAGCTCAAAATACCATATAGATCGGGTGTGCCTCACAAGTCTTGGAAAGTGTAGACTCTGGCTCTTTGATCGCCCCCTGGTGGCTGGCTGCAGTACAATTCATAACCCCGCCCTCTCCATTCAAACGAATGGGACTTTGCTCTAAATAAAAAAAATATTTACACTTCCAATAAAAGTTTCCGAAAGATGGTTTTGGTCCTTCAAAGTAGTTGTTATCACGCTGATATATGTTCAAGTGTTCATTTTTGTGAAAAGTTTCATTTTAATTTGATGCTATAGAAACGGGGCCTGTCGTTTATATTGGCGTGGTTGAATTGGCTTCATGGACAATTTCTTCTGCGCATGCCTTGGCTCCAAACCGACGTTTTTACGTAACATGGCTGCGACCATGGTCGGACATTTTTGGCTTTAATTCATTACAATGGAGGGAGGCGACGTCACAGCATGTTAAAATTGCCACTTTGTAGGCATGAGCAAAAATTAGTCGTTTTTGGGTGTGTACCTTAAAATGCAAATGAGTTGCTCTTCACTAAATGGCAGTGCCGTGGTTGGGTAGTGCAGATTAAGGGTATTATCCCCTTCTGACATCACAGGGGGAGCCAAATTTTAATGAGCTATTTTTACAAATGCTTGAAGAGAATGGTTTACCAAAACTAAGTTACTGGGTTGATCTTTTTCACATTTTCTAGGTTGATAGAAGAACTGGGGACCCAAAATATAGCACTTAAACATGAAAAAGTCCGATTTTCATAATATGTCCCCTTTAAAGTGTAGATGGATTTTTTCATTGTTGCAACATGGAGGATCCATCCATCCATCTGTATCTGTCTATCTATAAAATCACAACGCCTTTGGATATCAGAGATATCCTTTTCGTCTTACACGGCTAATTTTTGTTTTGCTTGCTAATGCGGCAAATACATTAATAGATCTGTTCAATAACAAACAGTCTGCACATCAGACCAAATGTGATCTCAGCACTTACAGTGGAAGTGCACACTATCCTGAAAGTGCATGTATCTAGTGTCAGGATGTAGTTGTGTTGTTTAGATGCCGAATCAATTTCAAATAAACAGACAGGGATGCTCGGGAAGGGATTGTCTTCCTAAAAGTAAGTGAGGGAGATGGCACAAATGCCAACAACAGAAAGATAGGATGAGAAATGAGAGGCATCCAGCGATGCCCACAGGCCTGATCTATGAAGCATCAAAGCTGAGTCTTTGTTGTGGTCTCCGTATTGCAAGGCACAAACACATGAAGACGACTGATCCTGCGAACTTTGGTTACTATAGGGTAAAGGATGCACCATCGCCCCCGTCCCACCCACAGGGCACTAAAACTGTGACATACGGTTCAATCGCACATTTATTATGTATTTGTTCTCATGTATTATTCTCGTCCTCTTGCACTACGACCCTCAGATCCTGAGTTGTGGTGGTCTTTCAACAAAAGTTTAAGCATATCATATTTCCGTAGTTAACATACTGTAATAACTAGAATTATTACATAATTGCATATCGGAATAAATAATACATACAGTATAATGTGCGAGTATGTGCTGGAGGTTACCCATAATTCTCCTCCAAACTAAACCCAATAGTTATTTAAACCAGGATGAAACGCTGATATTTGATAGATGAGGACGGGCTAAGCACGAGACCCGGCCAAAACGACACAGCTCATGAAGAGAGTCAATCATACCTACAGCACACGTCTGCAGCCCGATTGGCAGTCTACACCGCATTTCTTTCAACCGAGCAAACATTACGTGAAATATTAATCTCCGAAGCCAAATCATCAGCATAAATCACTTGAGCGGGGGCGGCGCTCAAATCGTGCGCGAACACATGGGAACTGTGCGTAAGAATAAACTCAAGAAAGAAACCCCTGGTTTGTTTTAGCTTGAGAAACGCAGAGTGACCTCTTTGAAGTGCTTTAATTCGTCGTGATGTAATCTGTGGCGCTCTCTTCCATTTCCCGAGGTTGATTATTTCCATCTCCTTGGCAACCGAGCAGACTTTGACCAATCTCCTGCTGGGATTGGGTGTTTATTTTGGAATAGGGTTCGTAATAATTCAATATGTGGATGCCAATTGCAGGGCAGCCATAATTACTTCCTTTTCGTTGATTGATGCTATTTCGGTGCCACCGGGTGGCAGAGCCCACGGGGGCCGGGCCTGGCTGCGGTTTCTGGCCGGGGCCTCTGTGGACCCCAAGTCTAAATCTCAACCTCACGGCGCATTAGCTGTGTAGAGAGTAATGTACTGGGCTCTTTGTTGTCTCCCGTTTGCTTTCATGACGCGCTGTTCCTTCCGGCTTTTTCTCATATAATGGGTCTTTTCCCCGGACTGAACAATTTCTTGTCTCACTCTTTGAGCTCGCTGGCAAACCTCAAATAGCATGTGGTGTGTGACACAGGTGTGCGTGCTTGTAAACCAAAGGCACATGTGGTGTAAAAATTGAATAAAGATGCAGCGGTTAAAAGAAAGACATTACAGCGGTCGCCGCGAATGCACAGAGGTGTTAAATACTAAGACACAATGAGAGAGAGGTGAGAAAATGTTTTATGTTTCTTGGCTGTTGCGTATCACAGCTTGCATGCTATGGAAGCAATTCAAGCTGTAAATTACGGATGCTGGCCAAAGTTTGCACCGCAGACATGAGTGATACTCCAAATCGGCTTTTCGAACTTTCCAAGCGAAGCGGATTAATAAACGGATGGAAAATCCCATAAACCCACATTAAGAGAGGGACCCAAGCAATATTTACAGCAGATACCAGAAAATTATCAGTTCTTTTGACTTTACCACCTTGCAACCACTAATTTTTGTTTAGCAATGGGATTTGTTAGCAACCACACAGAACACTATAGCCAAAATTCTAGCAACTGTATAGCAAAAGCATTTGGAACCAATTACGTTAAATCTGGATGAAACTGTAAACATATAGATTGCGTAATTAATGATTAATAATAATAATGTGTTGTTTTCATACACTGTAAAAAGGAAAAGTTGGATCAAATAAAAAATTACTTAAAAAATTACTTATTGTTTACACAAAGGTTTAATTTAATTTATTAATCGCGATTAATCGCATACAAAATAAAAGTGATTTTTTGCTAAATATATGTGTGTGTTCTGTGTGTAATTATTATGTATATTTAACCACACACACACACACACACACACACACACACACACACACACACACACACACACACACACACACACACACACACACACACACACACACACACACACACACACACACACATATATTAAGAAACATTAACATGAATGTGTGTGTATTCATAATAATTACACTCAGCACACAAAAATATATTATACAAAAAAAACTTTTATTTTGTATGTGATTAATCACGATTAATCGTTGCCCAGCACTAATTTATGAAAATATATTTAAAGATGCAATCTGCAACTTTTTTTGCTTCAAAATGAACAAAAATCTGTTACCGAGCAAGTATATAAAAAATCACCTTTTCCCGCCAGCATTTTTTTAAAAAGTTGCCAGCGCCAGCATTTTTTAGGATTTTCATAAATGTTTAATTGCTTCCAGAAAATGTTCTTCTTTAACTTCCTGGTGTGTCCACATATGTGGAAATCACATTTTTTGTTGTTTGCACCATAATACTTAATTCTGTGTCATTGGAACCTGTTGTACCCAAACGTGGACAATTACACTGCTTTATGTTCAAACAAAAATATTTGGTTATTATATTTATTGGTTCTTCCTAACCCCAAATAGCTGAAAGAAATCTAAAAATGCAAGCCAAACTAAAGCTTGGGTCTTAAGAGGTTAAATATAAACATACACTATTTCAAGTAAAATAACAGACACTCTCCTTTTAAACTAACAAAGATAAAAAAAGATTCATCCTATTATCATTTGTTCTCTTTCATCTCTCAAATATAGGTTTCTTCAAAAATGAAGAAAAACAAATATTTTGAGCAAAAAGCTGAGATAATATGATTTATAAGTTGCCTTATGTAAAGATATGTAAATTAACTTGCAATTTCATGTTTAAACAGAGATGGCGATAGAGCAGCAAAAGTTACACACTACAGCTTTACCATTATTATAGCATTTCAAAATAACTCCAAGCCTAAACCTTGAATGAAAGGATTCCTGTCTCTCGCAAGGATTTTTTTAACATTCGGTTGTGTACAAGGGTCACACAGTGATAAAACTTCTCTCACTGCATGGTATGACAGCAAGAATCCAGCAACCCTGCAATTACCCATAAGCCTTTGCTCTCTCTCTCTCTCTCTCCTCTCCTCTACAGGTCTTTTAGAAAGTCTAGCACAGGGCTCAAAGCCCAGATCCTGGCAAAAGTCAGGGCGGGGCACAGATACAGTACAGGAGACTTTTTTACCAACCACCATCACCCCATCTGTAACTCATAGAGCAGAGAGAAACCAGACAAGAAGAATCAAAGACCAGGGACAAGAGGCTTATAAAGCAGGACTGGGTCTGACCCAACCTTTAAAACTTCAAGTTTAGTAGAATTACATCTGCATTACAGTATGAACTTTTGTCATGTAAATGTAACATTCACTTTTATTCATACTGTATGTTTTTAATATTTACTTTTATTAATGTATAGCCTTTATATTCAAATGTAGTTGATTTTACAGATTTTGCAACACTTTGATAAAGTATTGTGGCAGAAATAACCTATAGGTTATGTTTGAAAAGCAAGATCTACATGCTCTGCAGTGCTTCTCAAACTGGGGGACAAATTGATTTTTTTAAGAAAATCAAAAGTATCATATTATATTAATTAGGGTTATCGCGATTAATCGCATACAAAAAAGTCTGTACTTGCCTAACTTGCCTGAATGTGTGTGTACTGCCTGTAAATATTATGTATATTTTTAATTTCTATATAATATAAATAAATAAATTATTTATATTCCATACATATATGGAAGAGTTTTTTGCAAAACGAGATAACTCTGTTTTTAACATTTTGGTCAAAACATGTTTATTTTTATGTTATCATGTTATTATTTTGTTTTATGGTGCTACTTAGCTGTATTTTTAAGTGATGAAGGTTTAAATCAAAACAAACCAACTGCATTTAAATTGATATTAATTGGAATGCACAACCAAAAAACGAGATATATATATATCTCGTTTTTTGGAGAGTTATATGAAGAGTTTGGTTCCAAAACGCGATAAACGCCATTTTTGAAAAAAAATGAGTTACTGCCAAAATCAGTATTATATCAGGTCAGTAGTTAAAAGTAAATTCTTAATTTTACGCAAAATCCAATATCCGCCGTGTTATTCTGTCATCTTTTCCCCCTTTTTTCCCAATATGCGATAAGCGCCACTCCCCCTTTTTTACAGAACGCAATAAATACTACAGCGCACCATTCACGCAATGTAAACAAACATGGGGGGGCGCTGAGTACATGGAGTCCTAGTTTTCCTCATCTACTTTGTACTTCGTGATCAACAAACAAAACAAAATAATACTTTAATTGCATTGATAAACCTGTGGTGGTTTTCTGTGACGGGAAAGAAACGTAAGCCATCAACATCTAATAATTTACGCAAGAGACACTCGGGAGACGGGTGCTTGTTCTCACGACAGCATCAAGCTTCTCATGCTAACACATTGACCCCAGGAGATCTTATGAAAAACTTTACATAATTTTACTCAAAGTCAACGAAAATCGAGCAGAACCAAAACATTTTACAGCTGATCGCTGTGAAAAACGTTAAGCGAGGACGTCAAGTATAACCGCAGAAATGACAGTGTTCTTAATATGACAAAGTAAGTATTTTGATTAATGACATTAATGTTTATATTTTTAATTAGTGTGTACAACTAGTCAATTAAATGAATATAACATGGCAAAGATGAATGCACATTTATATAGGCTATTGATTAAATAGATTTATAACATTTTGAATAAAAACTTGTCATGGATTTATTGCATTTTGTGGAAAAAATAATCAGTTTTTATAATAAATCTTTGAAAATCAACTTATGGATTTGAATTTTTTATGTTTATATAACCTAAAGATGCTATGTGAAAGTTTGTAACAGAAAATAGTTGTTTTCATTTTGTCACTTTCTTGGTATAGAAAACACGTTTTTACCAAAATTTGTCAAAATGGATTTATTGCGTTTTGGAACCAAACTCTTCATATATATATATTAGGGCTGTCAAAATTAACGCGTTAATAACGCGTTAACGCAAATTCATTTTAACGCCACTAATTTTATTAACGGAGATTAACGCAACGCGCAATTTCTGTTTGACCCTTGGTCCAGCCCATAGTTGAATGAACAGAGACGCAGACAAATGTGACTCTCTCTAAATGAGTAAAAGGTTTTCATAGAAACAAGAACACCAAGCAAATCGTCCACCAAATCCAATGCTCCAAATGCTCGTTGGACATCTGATATGATCTTTATTTATACGTCTGAGAGGTGTAACGTTACCGTCCTCCTAATGCTTAGTCTAATACAAAAATGCGTC
The DNA here is from genome assembly GCF_027580225.2 of Misgurnus anguillicaudatus. NCBI lineage: Eukaryota > Metazoa > Chordata > Actinopteri > Cypriniformes > Cobitidae > Misgurnus > Misgurnus anguillicaudatus. Next base: position 34,608,615 of record NC_073360.2, on the reverse strand, counting down.
TCAATTCATTTTGGTTTCGCTTTTATGCATGACTTAGAAAATAGACTGCAGGACTTGCTTGATGTTAAAAGAGTCATTAAGAGAGATAAAGTTCGGTACCTGATTAATGTTAAAGAGTTATTAAGAGCGACAAGACTCAAAAGCGATCCCCTCACGCTGACTGACTGATATGTGAAGCGCGTGCACACAGACGCGCGAGTGCGCGACCCGGATATATAGACATCTACACAAAATTACAGTTTTACAAATATCTGTTTCACGAGTTCGCATTAACATGTAATCGATAGGGAATGAGATAAAGCATATTTGGCGTGCTGTCCGAGGAGAGGGCTCCGAGCTCGGAATTTTAGCCCGAACACAGAGTACTCCCCTCTCTTTAACTGTGATGAATGAATCTAGATGAGAGTGAGGTGATGGGGTGGAGGAGGGATGCTGCAAAAAATCTTTCACGGGACAGAGGTGAGGGACTGCCATTTATAGGCACCTCTTTGCACTGATTGGTTGGATCACATGACCATGCTCCTCCCGAACTTAGTTAAATAAACTTCATTTTGATAAGAATTCACGCAGGTAGGCTCTATAATCTGTTATGTTTTAAGTAAATGTTTGGTTAACTGTTGGGTAAAACTATCTGATGTGTAACATTATATTAGACCACTTAGATTTTAAGCAGTCTGTCTCAATGTCAATCAAACAAAAGGAAAAAAAGTTGAACATACATTGATGATGTTTTTGCTTTGTGTGTGCTAAATCTTTTAGTTTTACCAGTGATTTTAAGGTATTGATGTGGTAATATAATGTATGGATGTGGAAATGTTTGTGGTAATTTGACTCTTTCAACTTCAAACACGTGTAGTTCTGTCATATTTTGTTATATTTCAACAAATCATGCATTGTTCTATGTTTTAATAGAGAATGTCAAAATATGAACAACTATTTTTTTTTTTTTTTTGCTAATTCCGACTCAATTTGCCAGCACAGGTCACAAATGATGCAGCAGCAAACAAAAATGGAGAAAGAAAAATCTTCTGAAAGGAAAATTCATATACAAAACAATGGCTGGTGATTCTGTTAAAATGTAAACAGGCTGTTGTTAACATACATTTGCATAAAGCATCTATATATGTATATATGATTAGAATATTAAAAACTTGAAAAGTGTTAAATTAGGGTAAATTTAGAATGGATAAAAATGTGCGATTAATTTGCGATTAATCGCAGTTAACTCATGAAATCATGCGATTAATCTAGATTAATTTTTTTAATCTATTGACAGCCCTAATATATATATATATATATATATATATATATATATATATATATATATATATATATATATATATATATATATATATATATATATATACATAAATAAATATATGCATGTAAATGTTTGTGTATATAAAATAATTACACACTTAAATTTTTATTTTGTGTGCGATTAATCGTGATTAATCTTTTGACCTCCATAAAACAAATACATATGTACTGAATTAAGTGTTTTCACTGGGTTGTACACAAATGTATTGTTTACTTTAATACAGACCGTCAATATTAAACAAGTTCACCCCTCAATCTTTTTTTTTTTTGCAAATATACTCACAAAATCCTGAAACTGACAGTACACTTTTGTTTGGAGGTGACTGCTTTATTTCCCCGTCTAGAGGGAACAGTTTTCCTCCTGTACGCAAACACACTCCAGATGCCTTGTGCTTTTCCAGTGTAAATAGCACGGGCTATCAAAGTGGATATTTCCTCCATTCCTGACCATTTGCCTAATCCCTAATGAGCCACTGGAGATAGGAATACATTATGTGTGAGTACGCTAGCAGGTGGCGTGTGTGATTCATGTGGCATGACTTGCTGGCATAAGTGCATTTGTATTTGTTTATGTGTATTTGCCGCACAACACAGATCTTGTTGCTTTATTGTTGTTCGTGTTGCAATGGTATTTTAGTGCAATTTCACAGCGAAAGGGTTTCGATATATTGCAAAGTGCATATCTTTTACGAGGTGTGCGCGCGAGCATTTAAAAGCGCATTAGAGTGACTCATGCGAGCCTCTCCTTCTTCCCCCGGGAGCTGACTGAGACGCTCGCTTCGGCTTACTGTTTAGGATTATTTCACCCAATCTGCTCTAATAACAGATAAACGGCCCCCGCTGGTCAGGATAGCTGAGGGCCCACTCACCACGGCCTCTCTCAGGACCAGATTTATTTCCTTTATACACCAATCCCTACATTTCACAGTAGGGAGTATTTCCTTGTGCAAATAAGGGGCTGTTTTGGCATCTATTTTTCTTCGATAAAATCCTTCTACTCTGAGAGGTTGGGTGGAGAAGTATTGCTGGTTTTGTTCAGCATCACAGTTATTCAGAGAGCCAAACCAACCCATCCTCACCCCATGTCGTCAATATTTGACGACACTTGACCATTCGTCAATATGTGACGGGGAGGGTATACCTTTCGCGTCATTTTTTGACGAACTGGGGACTTCAATACTATTATGTCCGTTGCATTCTCTTTCCTATTTTCTTACCATTTTCGCGTCGGTTTAGGGTTAGATTTACATAATGACATCCCTACCCAAACCTAACTCTAACCCCAACGCCAGGTGACAACTGTCGTACCTAACTCTAACCCCAACGCCAGGTGACAACTGTTTAATTTCGCGTACACTGTTTAATTTTGCGTAATCTAACCCTAAACCGACGCGAAAATGGTAAGAAAATAGGAAAGAGAATGCAACGGACGTAATATTATTGAAGTCCCCAGTTCGTCAAAAAATGATGCGAAAGGTATACCCTCCCCGTTACATATTGACGAATGGTCAAGTGTCGTCAAATATTGACGACATGGGGTAAGGATGTGTTGGCCAAACATACACTATTGAAAATAATAAAGGTCCTGCAAGATGCCATAGAAGAACCAATGGTTCCACAGAGAGCCTTTAACATCTGAAGAAGCTTTCTGTTTCACAAAAGGGTGTCTTACAAAGATCGTCTTATGGCATCAGAAACATTGATATTGTACCAGTGAGTGTACTGCTGAATAATATAATATGAATAATCGGAGAAAGGATATGCAGAAAGAAAAGTAGGAACATGACATCTATGCTAACTCTGTGCCATGTGTCAGAAACATCCAGAAACGCAGTATAGATTTCAGTCAGTCTCATTCTATTCTGTCTCCACCTTTAGCATATCTCAGCTGTTTTATGTTCGTGAACTGACAGACCCAAAGGCCTCGGGCAAAGAGGGTCCAACGGCAGCTTGTTAACCAACGAGCAAGTGTCAAACCGAGGCAGCTCATCAAATTCAGACCCTGCTTTACCTTCGCCCATTAGATGCCTGTTAGCCTGGGGCAGGGGGAAACTTTTCCTGCATTGGTTCTTTCTACTTGCTGTGCTTTACAAAACCAATTTTATTGCTGGGAATGAATGAGTCATAAACTGCCCAAGTCAACAGATCAGCAAAAACCAGATTTTTGCTCCTAGGGTTTGGTCAGCACAACATCTAGTGACAAAACGGGTCCTGACTGACTCCACTAACTTGTGTCCTGATAACATCGAAATGCGTGACTTGCTACGGCTTTCCAAGTCACAAGCTACTCTTAAATGTTTAAAGATAAACATTAACAAAGATTGACTAATATAGCAGAAAATGGTCCATCGATGTATATAGCCAGCCCTGATACCTCCTGCTAGTAAAAGGAAAATTTCATTACCTTCTAGCTAAAGATCTTGGCACAGCAATAAATACTCACACAAAGGAGAAGAAAAGTAAAAGAGAGAAATACAGAAAACTCATTGGCTGACGTCCAGGGTCCCTGTTTTGCTATTCTTCGCAATCTTGCTGGAACGCACTACATGGCAGCTAGCCAGTGAGAGAGAGAGAGAGAATTATCACTCCACATTGGTTTCTCTCTCGCTTGCTTTTTGTGTAGCGCTTGTGTTTCTCTTTTCTTTCACTCAGCTGTGCTCACTGAACCTTGTTCTCCTCTACAGAAGCTCCTTGTCAAACCATAGGTTTTAATCTGTGTCAATTAAGAGGTTTGTTGCATGATCTGAACCAGAGCCCACTGGTTCAGGATAAGCCGAGGTGGAAAGTCGAACCTAAACTTATTGTACAACACTAAAGTCCACATAATATAAGAATGACTAATGTGAGAACTGTGCCAAAGTATCGCAGGATACCAATAATGGTTCTTTAGTAAACGTAGAAACCCGCTGGATTAATGATGGATGGATGTGCTTTTAAAGCTTAACCATTCTGAGCTCCATATAAAATGATTATATGACAGCAGTTTATACAAAAGTATAAATAATAAAAAGAAAAGTCATATGCCATATTCTAATGGCATGAGGATGAGTAAATTATAAACTCTTTCTTTTCGTAATGTTCATAAATAGAACCATATAGAAACAATGTTATAATAGAATATGGAGATAGCCTTTTAAAGCCTTTTCTGAATTAAACCAACATGAGCAATGAGGCCCAATGTCTTACAGGACATGTGGCAACCACTAAGCCTCATCTCTCACCAAACCCAATTTTAATGAGGCCGAAAGCTTACAGTGCATTCTGAGCAAACACGTCTGTCTGTCTGACGACACGAGACAAAGAGACTCATCTCCAGCCTCTTTTAGTGAGCCAGATGACAGGTAATTAGCCCAGCACGGGCGGGAGATGCATTCAATGCCACCCTCATGAGAACCTGGCATGACCACTGGCACGCAGCGGCCAGCACCAGGAGGAAGAGCCTGCTGCTTATCTGCCTGGGATTTAGGAGAGATTGATGGGTGGGCTGTTGAATTGAAAGAAAAAAAGAAAACAGACAGACAGAAGGACAGAAACAGACAAGCAAACTGACAGAAAGAGAAAGACTTACAGAGAGAATAACAAACAGGCAGACAGAAAGAAAGACACACAGAAAGAAAAAGACACACAGAGAGTCAGAGCAAAAAAGAGAGAAAGAAAGAAAGAAAGAAAGAAAGAAAGAAAGAAAGAAAGAAAGAAAAAGAAAGAAAAACAGGCAGACAGACAGACCAAACGAAAGAGAGACAGACAGACAAAAAGAAAGAAAGAAAGAAAACAGGCAGACAGAAAGATACAGACAGACAGACAGACCGAAAGACACAGACTGATAGACAGAACGTCATATACAGACAGACAGAAATAAAAACAGTCAGACAGATAGAAATAAAGACAAACAGAAAGACAGACAGGCAGGCAGACAGGCAGACAGACAGACAGACAGAAAGATACAGACAAACAGAAAGCAAGAAAGAAAGAAAAACAGGCAGACAGATAGAAATAAAGACAGACAGACAGACAGACAGACAGACAGACAGAAAGAAAGAAAGAAAGAAAGAAAGAAAATCAAACATGCAGACAGACAGAAAGACAGAAAGACAGATGGATAGACAGACAGACAGACAGACAGACAGACAGAAAGAAAGAAAGAAAGAAAGAAAGAAAGAAAGAAAGAAAGAAAGAAAGAAAGAAAGAAAGAAAGAAAGAAAGAAAGAAAAACAAAGAGGCAGAAAGACAGATTTATAGACAGAAAGACATATGCAGACAGACAGACAAAAATAAAGACAGACAGAAATAAAGACAAACAGACAGACAGACAGAAATAAAGACAGACAGACAGAAAGACAGACAGACAGACAGACAGACATACAGACAGACAGACAGACAGAAATAATGCCAGCCAGACAGACAGACAGAAAGAAAGAAAAACAAACAGGCAGACAGAAAGACAGATTGATTAACAGAAAGACACATACAGACAGACAGACAGACAGACAGACAGAAATAATGTCAGACAGAAAGACAGACAAAAATAAAGACAGACAGAAATAAAGACAGACAGACAGACAGACAGACAGACAGACAGACAGACAGAAAGAAAGAAAGAAAAAAGAAAGAAAGAAAAACAAAGAGGCAGAAAGACAGATTTATAGACAGAAAGACATATGCAGACAGACAGACAAAAATAAAGACAGACAGAAATAAAGACAAACAGACAGACAGACAGAAATAAAGTCAGACAGACAGACAGACAGACAGACAGACAGACAGACAGACAGACAGACAGACAGACAGACAGAAATAATGCCAGCCAGACAGACAGACAGAAAGAAAGAAAAACAAACAGGCAGACAGAAAGACGGATTGATTAACAGAAAGACACATACAGACAGACAGACAGACAGACAGACAGAAATAATGTCAGACAGAAAGACAGACAAAAATAAAGACAGACAGAAATAAAGACAGACAGACAGACAGACAGACAGACAGACAGACAGACAGAAATAAAGACAAACAGACAGACAGACAGAAATAAAGTCAGACAGACAGACAGACAGACAGACAGACAGAAATAATGCCAGCCAGACAGACAGACAACAGGCAGACAGAAAGACAGATTGATTAACAGAAAGACACATACATACAGACAGGCAGACAGACAGACAGACAGACAGACAGAAATAATGTCAGACAGAAAGACAGACAAAAATAAAGACAGACAGAAATAAAGACAGACAGACAGACAGACAGACAGAAATAATGTCAAACAGACAGACAGACATACATAAATAATGTCAGACAGACCGACAGACTTACAGACAGAAAGCAAGAAAAAAAGAAAGAAAGAAAGAAAGACAGACAGGCAGACAGACAGACAGACATACAGACAGGCAGACAGACAGAAATAATGTCAGTCAGTCAGTCAGTCAGTCAGTCAGACAGACAGACAGACAGACAGACAGACAGACAGACAGAAACAAAGAAAGAAAGAAAGACAGACAGACAGACAGACAGACAGACAGACAGACAGACAGACAGGCAGGCAGGCAGGCAGACAGACAGACAGAAATAATGTCTGTCAGTCAGTCAGTCAGTCAGTCAGTCAGTCAGTCAGTCAGTCAGTCAGTCAGACAGACAGACAGACAGACAGACAGACAGACAGACAGAAAGAAAGAAAGAAAGAAAGAAAGAAAGAAAGAAAGAAAGAAAGAAAGAAAGAAAGAAAGAAAGATAGAAAGAAAGATAGAAAGAAAGAAAGAAAGAAAAACACGAAACCATTCAAAAATCTGAAAGGCTGTAAAACTAACAAATGACAAAAAGCTGGAACAAATGATGAACCCACTTCTACAGATCCAGACAGAATGATCAAGCTCCAACTTTTATCCTGGCTTGGGGCAACAACCCACAATCCCTTCCCGTGAGGAGCGTCGGCCCATCTGAACGACCATGAGGGCAGCAGCTGATAGGTTAATCAGCCTCCCAGCCATATCCTCTGATTACAGAATTACACCCCATCCACCATTTATCTCACACCCGAGGACTGGCACTCGGCACCGCAGGGCCCACAACAGAGAGAGCGAGGGGGATGGATTAGGAGACGAGGGGGTATCCATCCCACCCCGGTCCCTGGAGGGGCAGAAACCGGAGGGATGGTATGCTGGAGGAAGAGCAGGCAGCAGGTGCAATGGAATCCAGGTCTCATTGCATTATGCATGCCAGCAACAGTGAGACCAGGGGATGAATGATGATAGATGTACCCACACTGCTCCAAGAGGGGGGATAGAGGTAAGGAAAGAAGAGATGGGTAGAGGAAAATTAAAAAGTAAAAGCTGGGATTCATTGTTAAAATGGCCCTGAGCTGAGATTTAGGGATCATTTTAATTTATTCACTTTATTACAGCATTAGTTTAAAAATATGTGTTTAAAGCCACAATCTGTAACCTTTGCCTCTCTATCGCCATCTTTGTTTGAAACAAAAATTGCAGGTCACTTTACATTTATGAAAACAATGGTAACACTTTACAATAAGGTTGTGTTGGAATTGGAGTCCAGTTGATGTTAGTTCAGCTTTTTCTCACCATCTCTGTCACTTTTGTTTTATCTTACTCCAAACAGTGAGCATCTTAACAAACTGTGTCTGGATAATTGAGACCGTGACACAGATTGTGAGGTTGAATCTGATTACACTGAAAGATTTATTATAAAATAGTGACAGCCAAGAAAAAGACAGAGAGAGCGAGAGTGAATGTCTCTTCCCCCTGCTAAGCAGCGTAATAACCTCCTAAATCACATTTGACATTTTTAAGGTAGATACAGAAGCCGTGGTGACCAATATCTCATGCCCGATATTAATATCCTCCTCTAATCTCATTGCTACAGTTTGACAATCCTCTACATTAAGTTTCCCCACTCCTTCCACCACACCGACACCTCCCTCCGCCCCTGAAGTAGCCTCCTATTTCCCAGGAGACCCCCATCCTATCCCATCAGCCCCTCCTTTCTCCCTCCTCTCGCCCTGACACCGGTTGCTAATGGGACCAGCTTCTGTAGGCCCGCCGCCGGCTACAAGTGAATGCCGAGACCCCTTCTGTTGCATCCCGGTAAAATATGCACATGCTCTTCTGCGCGGATGAGGAAGGCTCTTTGTACTCGGTAAACAGTACAGAGGTTGTTAACTGTCTCTGGGATAATCCGCTAGACTCCAGCTGCCCGCCTGGAACCATTAGGGCTGTCGGGCCGGGGTCAGAGCGTCGGTCCAGAGACAAAATGGATGTGAGCAATCTGCATTGAACACGAAAAGAGGGAGGAATTATTCTGCTCGGTTTTGTCTCTATATAAAGGCGGTGTGTAACATATTGCATAGTTGTTGAGGTAAAGTGGAGGTTAGCTTGAGGTCTTACAGATCAGAACTGTCTGAATAGAAACTGTCAGCATTACGTGAATGAATGTTGATATTTTAAAAACAAAACAACATGTGAAAGTTCAATAGCAATAATTTGTAATTAGCTTGTAAATGTTAGGAATATAATATAATTATTTAAAATGATGCTTTGCAAAGCTGCTTTAGGAGGGCGTGTACACCAAGACATTTACGCCACCGGCCACGTGGCGTTTTCAAAAACGTCTTGCTCTGCGTTTTTATTTGCGTTCAGCGCTAAGCAGAAAATCTTTAACTTTGGGTAAAACACTCAACTCGTCAATGTCACTTCACACTTGGCCGTCCAATCACAGTGGAGGGACAAATATCACAACAACTAATCGACACATCCTTTAATGGCCGATAAACAAAGCAGAAGTATCAAAGCAACTAAAGCGCTTAGCTGAAAAAATGCTGGCAAGCGAACACTCAGCGTCCGCCTGGCATTTTCAGACGCGTTAAAAGATTTTCTGCTTAGCGCTGAACGCGAATAAAAACGCAGACTGTAAAAAATATGGATCTAGTGTCCGTGATGTCACCCATAGGTTTCTGAAGATCGTTCTTAAAGCTTAAAACTGTTAAGCGTCGCCGTCCCGAATACGGGACACCTAAGTTTGCATTAATATTGTTGATGTAAATTTTTATTTATCACTACAAACTATATATCGTTGGAAAGGTCCAAGCTTCCAGAATAGACATTTCAACAGTGTTTTATAAAATAAATTATGTAGGGAGAGTAATTGATTCATTTATGAAGAGAGTGTGCCTCAAAACATTTATTTTCTGCTAAATGTCACTGTCCCACCAGCAGGACGACTACATTTATTTCAATGTTTGCATATTAATTCTTATCTAATCATGACAAACTGTATATTGTTTGAAAGCTTCAAGAGTGTCGATTTAACTCAATAGGTTGGGGTGACGCTTAAAAGGTTAAAGTAGGCGGTGCCTGCCGTCGCCATCTTGGCCGCGCGTCACAGCGCATCACTCACGGATATCCGAAAATGGGTAAAGAGGCGGGACTTGGGGGAAGCTTAGGTGACTGGTTGCTGAAACCACGCCAGCCTAGCTCGACTCTAGTGAGGCAGTGACTGTTCAACTGTCACTCAAGTGGCCACGCCCTTAATTATGCAGAACTTTAAAGTTTAATATCACTTAAACGGATGAGTTACAAAAAAATTCACCCCCCTCACAGTAGTCATGAAGGGCAAAATTAGCTATACAGACCAAAAACACTTTTTGTACCTGGATGTACACATATTATTTTCTACTGTAAATTTGGACATTTTAACATGGAGGTCTATGGAAATTGACTCCCTTTTGGAGCCTGCCTCTAGCGGCCAGTCGATGAATTGCAGTTTAAAATCAATTCCGCATTGGCTTCATCACAGAAATCGGAAGGTTGCCCCTCGGTTTAAACGCTTTGGTGTACACGCCCCCTTACAGCTAATTTGACTTTGTGATTGTAATTGATACATTTGGCAGATGTCAACTGGTAAATTTTCAACATAGACATAATGTTTATCGCTAGGCTCCTATAAAAATGCTTAAGGTTGAATATTAAAGCTTTTAAGACGTTTTTAATGTAAAGATAAGTAAACCAAATGAGTTTTGCTATTCTGTGTATACTTGTTTGTTAAGTGATTCCATAAAACTTATCAAACTCAACCAGTGTGTAGATTTTAGCGGCATCTAGCGGTCAAATTGTAAATTGCAACTAACGGCTCAGTCCACTGTTCACCCCTCCCTTTCGAAACACATAGAGAAGCTACAGTAGCCACCACAGGACAAACATGTCGTCGTCTGAGACAACACAGTGACGAAACGCGCTCTGTAGAGCACTTTGTCCATTTAGGGCTACCGTAGAAACATGGTGCAAAATGGTGGCTTCCATGTAAGGGGACCCACGGTGTATGTAGATAAAACATCTCAGTCTAAGATAATAAAACAATACAGTTCATTATGTAAGGTCTTTATACAACACTGAAAATATAGCTTTTTATAATATATTGCATTTCAAAAAAATTATCCTAATATTTACACACTGCACCTTTAAAATTGACATAATTTCTTATTGTTTTACGTTTGAATCTGTATTTATTTATTTTTTGTAAATATAAATATATATTTCTGTGTAGCTCATATCTTCCATCGTCCTGCAAGTGCTCAGAATAGAGCCCCAGTGCTATAAATGGAGTTTCTGACACGAGAGGTATAACAACACCACACACAGCTACAGTACATCTCCGCCCAGGTCTAGTGTATTTTCATCAGTACAAAGACCTGAATGGTGAGTCGATCCCCTGAGGTGAGAGGCTAAGAGACCAGAGACTGAACAGAGGGACACACAACAGGCCTTTTAATTACTGTAACACACACAG